>NW_006239235.1:517374-531098 GCF_000226075.1 Solanum tuberosum
AAGTGTTGGACCATTTTTCCAAAGGGCATATGTTATTTCCTATATACCATTAGTTCAATTCCCATCTCTAAAACATTTCTCCCATACTTAGACACAAGAACAAGATATAACACTTCCACCAAAGGTGGATTCAACCTACCAACAACAATCGTCACATATGGACATTTAAAGAGAACATACTTTCAATCACACTACAATAACACTTTGTACAAGATCACCTTATAACCATAAGAATACCTTCACATAGTACTATAACACTTCATAACTTGATAACACTTTAATTCAATAGATAATGCCTTCAAGGCCATATTCATAATACAATCCATAATTAAACACCTCCACCATAAGTGGATCAAACCAAGCAAGAACAATTATGTCAATAATATGAGATTAAATCAACTTACCATCCTCCAAAGCCATCCTCAACATTAATCAATAGATATAGAAAATCATAAACATCAACAATATCACAATCCATCATTTAAAACCATTTAATGCAAGAACCCTTGAGTAGAGTAAGAAATAGAAGTTTTTCATAACTTTTGAGAATTGAAAACCCTTTGAAATTGGTTCTAAAGCGAAAACTAGCTTTAGATAAAGAGCCACCATACCTTAGTATTGAGAAAACCCACGAAAATTGATGCAAGAAACCTTCTTCTTCTCTTCCTTCACTCAAGAACCCTAACCCTTACTCTTTTAAAAATGGAACAAAATGATCCACAATCAGCCTAACACAATAATATAACCTCAAAAGAAAAGATTTGTGAAAAGACCAAAATGCCCTTAAATTTCCGGACGGACTCCTTGCCAACTGCCTAACTTTCAAAGGGCATAACTCACTCATACGAACTCGAAATCGAGCAAACTCGGTGGCGTTGGAAAGATCGTTCCAAGGGCTTTCCAAAAATAACTGGAACTACTCCTGGATCATCCTGAGCTAGGAGTTATGACTGCTCAAAGTTGGCCAAAAACTCACTAATTTCCACACTTGGCCGAATTTCCAGATTTTGAACTTTTTTTTTCCAAAAGTGACTACTTCCAATTTATGCTTAAACTTTAAAAATTCATACGTTAGGCTCTAGTTTCACCTATCTATTTTTAGGGTCGCTACAGCTTGGTTGTCCAAGAAATGCACTTTTTCATTGTACATGGCCTAAATGTGTGCTTCATTAGGGTTTAGACCACTGTTAATATCGAGTGCATTCACAGCCTTGTACCTACTTCCTATGATGTGCTTCGTAAATAGGTTCATTTGAGTCATCATCATCGCCTTCATCACGCTCTTGGTTATTTTCCATTTATTCTTTTTCCAGCCCAAGATTCAAAAGAGACACCTGATCTTCTCTTGTGTACAATGTACGATTATTTTTTGTCATATCATCAATGAGGGCTAATGCAATGTCAAACAGTTGTCTTATGATTCCACTTCGAATGAGTTGGTCTACAATACTAATGAGTCAGGGATTTTGACTCATTTTGTGGCTTAATATTCAATGTTTTAGTGTCTTGCATGCCGATTTTATGCTCTAAACAGATGTTAAAATGCTATTTTGCACTAATGTAGGCAAAAGATCAAGGCAAGGGTATAATCAGGAAATAAGCAGCGAAAGAGCTGAAGAAGTTGAAGGAAAACAAAGCCTGTACATGCCAAAGCCACTCGGTGACTTGCCAAGTTGACCTTCTGCTCGCCAAAAGTTCCAGCAGGCCAGCCCATGAATAAGACCTACTTGGCGAGTACAACTGATGGTTCAGTGACGCGCCGAATGGATTGGCGAGCCAGACCTTGATCGCCTAAAGTTAAAACAAAGAAAGCGTAAAAAGCCAAGCAAAGAAGGCTAGGGAAGGGGCAGTCGGCACATCGCCGATCACATCGGTGAAGCCCAACTTACTTCGTGGAGTGACTCCGATTCTGAAATTCTGGGAACGTATAAATGAAATTTTGGAAAGAAGAAAAATAGTTCCCACATTGTCCAGTTCTGGGTTTTTTCATCCTAAACACTGTTTTTACACTTCTGAGTAGAGATTTGGGGTTGGTTTTGATTTTTAGCTTCAATATGAGCATTTGTAGACTTGTGGATGTTTGCCCAATCTGATGTAAAACATAGTTGGTAATGATTGCTTGTCCTTTATTATGTTTTGCTAACACCCATTCTAAGGGTGTGATTATGCAGTTGAATATTTCAATTAGCTTATGGATGTTCGTATTTACTGATTTTATTGTTGATTTGAAGTGGTTCAATTAATAGTTTTTGTTTTAATTGATGAATTGTAGTTGTAAATACAATTCTAGTTTAGCATTCTAAGCTTGCTTGAGACAGAAGTATTAGATTTAAAACTTTTAATTGATGATTGTAGTGATTGTGTTGTTGCGGATTTAGATTGAGAAAGTGGGTCTAAATGCAATCATACTAATCTAGCTTGAAAAAGTAGATTGATTGAGGTATTGAGTTGTTTGTATGTTTTGTGCTTGTCGAGGTTCGAATGAACTCACTTGATTTGTGATAGTTGATTGAGAAATAGTTATTGCACCTAAGGCCTAGCCTTCCCTCTGAAATTCAACGACTTTTAGCAAATAACATTCAGCCATTTAGCGAAATTGGCATTAGATTATCACACTCCCTAGAAACCCTCTCTACTTATTTACTACTGGTTATTTGTAGTTGTTAATTGTTCACCCAAATCCCCCCCCCCCCCATTTGACATTGATTTTCAAACCCTTGGTTTTTTTTTTTTTTTTGCACAAATGTCTACTTCTACAAATGATTAGAAAACCATTTTATAACGTAATCGAATTCATTACCGTATCACTCCCTGTGGGATCGACCCCAACTCTCAGTTGGGCCTATACTTGTTAGACACTGCCTACACTTAGAATGGGATGTAGTGTAGTTGAGCATTATCAAAAATAACACCGCTACTAGGGAGTAGTGTTTTGAATTCTTTTATTGAAGTTTAGTCATGAACTAATTTTGTTATAGTTGAATCAACTTATTTGTGTTCTTTGTTGGCTGCTATTAAACAGGTGAAGAGATGAGTGTTAACGGGGGCAATGCCAGCCAACTTTGGAACAATAATGACATCTGTAATTTGCACGATGTCAATGAAGATCAGTTGGGAAGTGTCGGTGCTATTCGACTGCTTCCGACTGTGGGCAATGTAGTGTTTCATGTGACCAGCACTATGTTGCAACTGTTGGAAATGAAGGGTCTATGTGGTGGTGTTTCTACTGAGGACCCTCATGACCACATATGAAAATTTGTGAATGTGTGTGGGCCGTTTTCTTTAAAGAACATCACTCAGGAGTCAGTCCGACTTCGTTTGTTTCCGTTTTCTCTAATAGGGAATGCAACGAAGTGGTTGGCTGATTTAACAAGGGAATCAATCACTTCTTGGGAGGAGCTCACTAATACTCTTTATGTAGGGTTTTCCCTCCCTCGAAGATGGTGAAGTTGAGGGATAATATTCAAAACATTAAGCGAGTGGATGGTGAAACTATACAGGAGACATGGTTAAGGTTCCAGAAGGAATCATGCAACAACGTAACCCTTTGACATACTATCTACTCCTCTTGATGAGATGACAAAAATCAATCGTGCTTGGTACACTAGGGAACATCAGACTTCGCCTTTAAACATTGGGATGACAAAGGAACAAATGAAAAAGAACCAAGAGTGGGATGAAAACATAACTAAGATAATAACCCAAATGGACCTATTGACGAAACATTTCATGGGAAGTGTTTCTAAGGCTGTGTATGCAGTCGTCAGTCGAACTTAGTGGAGTGAACCTTGATGAATCACACTTTGAAGCTATCTACAATAAAGAAGTGCATTTCTTGGAAAATCAGGAAGGATGTTTCCGTTTGAGCTATCCAAGGCCGGACGGGAATCAAATTTGAACACAGATCGCGTTAAAGGTTGGAGAGACCGACATAGGGAATTGCGTGACTGTGGTACGAATTGGAGAGAGACGGATGGTGACAAATGACGATATGTACTTCCCTATGAGCGTCAAAAGCCAGTAAAGCCAAGGGTTGATCCTCCAAATTTCCGCACCGAATATATGTTTGCATTCAATCTCAACAAAGTGGAAGCATCGGACAAGGTGCTAAAAGAAATATAAGATGAAGTCCCTTCTCTAAACCAAATGGTTACCTCATATTTGATATCAATTAAGCAACTAGAACACAGATGGGTCAAATCTTGACTCAATTAAATCCAAGACCAAAATGAGGTTTACCGAGTAATACCATGGTTAACCCAAAGAACGAAGCTTGACAGCGTGTCTCCGTCGTGCGACGATGTTAAATAAGGCGCTTCTTTGGAGGCAACCCAAGTTTTTAGTTTTTTAAGTTTTGTTATTTGTACAACTGTTGTTAGATGTGTAGGTTGAAAATTCGAATCTTGGGAGAAATAGGCAATTCGGCGAGCTCAAGTACCATTCGGTGAGTCACCGAAAAGCTCGGCCAGCCCGATGTGGATCACCTTTTTGACAAAAACCAAAGTGTCGGAGTTCTGGTAACTTCGGCTAGAAAAATTTCCATTCGGCGCATTGCCGTGTGGGCGACGACATAACATTGCCGATCAAGACGCGAACCGAAGGTTCAAAAGTGTTTCAAACCGTTTTAAATTCAAAACTCTCCTTTATTTTGCATTTTTACACCCTCATTTTAGATCATACTTCTTGTCAATTTTTTGTGTGGGAATCGCCATATAGTTGGACATTATCTCTCTTGCTTGCTATCTCCTCTGCATGCACTTGATATTTGTCTACTTTTGAGGTTGGTGTCCCGAACATGCTTTAGTTTCTTTGATATAATCGAAGCATGTGCATATAATTTTCAAGTTTTTTTTTACCATGGAACCTTTATTGTGATTCCTTACTGCATGTTTTAATATTACTATTATTATCAATTCCTTTTAATTAAGTAATATTTATTTTTTATAGTTAGTGCCTTAGTGGATAAGTTTTGTTGATTTAGAGATTGTTTTAGCAAATGTGATGTTGCCATTGAGTTTTCCTCTAAGAGTTTGTTTCTATTTTAATTATTTAGTTTTTATTATGTTTAGTATTAATCAAAAAATAAATTGGTCTATGAAGAAATTACAGTCAATTTCCAAGGCCTCCCATGTTAATAAGACGAGTTTTTATTTTGAAGTTATTATTTAATTCATTTATTTTTATTCTTATTTATTTCGTACTAACACTTACTAAATGTGTCTACATGTACCCGAAGTTGTTTCCCATTGAAGCTATTCGAATGAATTCGAATTATATTGGTTATATTGATGTTAGGCAAACTTTAGGTTGTGTCTTATATTATTGTTTTATTTTATTACTTGTGTATATTGCATGTTTATTATAGTTGTATATTATTTTTATCTGCTCCTCACTTTTTAAAAATGAATGCAGTTGGGACCCCCCTCAACTTATTTTTTTTGTAATTTTATACACCTTTTTTCTTACGTGGCACACTCCGTGACTCCACAATTGAGGCGCATGAGAGGAATTTGAATGCCACATAAGCCAAAAAGGTGCACAAAATTACAAAAAAAAAATGGGTTCATGGGGGTAATAGGACCTTAGTTTGGTTAAGGTGTGTCTCTGAGATTTGAGTCATAGTCTAGGGGGGTACTTCTACCTTTTCCCTTATTTGAATAAAGTAGGGATGTAAACAGAATGACGACTCATCTTGGGATATAAAGGTTCTAATCTTTATAAGTTCTTTTTAAATTGAGGAGTCATTATTTTATTGTATTATTTGTTATATCTTATATATTGTATTGATTATTTGTGTATTGTAGTTGTTATTTATTCATTATTTGTTTAATTATATGTATGTTGGAATGGCATCATGAAATATTTCCGCCATTCGGCATTTTTATTTCTTACTTAATGGATGATTATGCGGGCCACCGTCGCTTTTTATCCAAATTATTTATTGGGGTACCCTGGGGAATGTAGTTGAACAGTCGCACACTTCCCCAGCCGAAGTTGTCCACTTGGGTCACCGATCCACTTCAAATAAAGCCTTCTCGTATTCAACTAGCGTAGAGCGAAGCCCAATCCTTGATTTAGCGCATTGACCTAAGATGACCCAACACCCAAGGCATGTTAGGCCTATTAGAAATACCACCTTGAGTCTAAAATGGCCTCCGGCCTAAATGGACTCATAATCGTGTGTTTAAATTTGAAGGATGTATACGTCATTTAATAATTCATAGTCTCTTGGGGTTGGGGGTTTATTTTAATAGCGTACTCTAGTTGTAGAAGGATCTTTACAATCTACCATTCTATCAAAAAGGTGTTGACATTTGATAATGACAAAATGTTCAAGAAGGAAGGACCTTCGCTGAAGTCTTAGTTTAGGATTGTACCCTTGCATGAGACCGATTATTTGTATCGATTTTCCCTCATTTTGTAACCCTATTTGATTCATTCATAAAATTTGTATAAAATGTTATTGGGGGCAATAAAATGTTGTCAAATGACGTAATACATCATTCAAATTGATAGGCCTACCCTTGGCAGCAAAGGGTCACATATTTTTATAGGACGAGCAATAACTGTTTGTATGTCATGTGATATAATTGTGTTTGTCATCAATCAAAACAGTGCTTATGTGTTTAATCAATTATTTATGTGATATTTTGTATTATCCATTATGAACACGAGCTAACACTTTAACCTTTTGAGTTTTTCTTTCTTTTTAGCGAGATCTTGATTTAATAGTATCACGCACCTGGTGAGAGCATAGAGGTGTCCAGAGTTGCACAATATTAGGACTCAAAAGTTGTTAGTGGTGCATTCGATTGTTGATAGCTCCTATTTGCTTACTCCACAAATCCAATTTCTCCAAAAGGTTTTGCAGTCCAATAAACCGTACAAGCAAAATTGAGTATGTTGTGTAATTCAAAGGTCTAAGATTTAGATGGTGGTATTAATCTCTTTATGGGATTCAATCCATCAAAGATTAAACTAGAGAAAAGGTATTCGATTTCGTATATAATGCTTACCAAGTCTTACCTGAAGCATTTTACAGAAGCACAAAAATAAAAAATGGAACCAAAGAGGTTATCTTATAAGATTGGGATGCAATATCCCTAGATTCAATCTTCGGAGTCAAGTTTGTGTACAGAAGATAAAGGTAGAAGCCGAAAAACTTGAAGTTCTCCGGATCTACAGATTTAGCTCAAGATGAGTAGAAAGTTAGAGACTTACCTTGGAGAAAATCTGGTAGCAGTTGAAATGGAGGATATGTGAAATTGGGAAGGTGATTTCGATCTCTCTGGCGGCTAATGGTCAGAGCTCTTCGATGTTGATGCTTGGAGAAGATGACCCTCCATTTTCCGTGGTTGCTTATTTTAATTTTGTCTTTTTATTTCACCTTTTTGTTGTTTTGCATTTTTGCATAGATATTGTATATTATACTTTTTGTGTTTTTAATAAAAGAGGCTTTACAGGCCTCACTTTTTTTTTTTTTTAAAATATCTAGGGTTTAGTATCTTTCCCAAAATTCCCTTATAGTTCTATCCTTCCCAAAATGTCTTTATAGATTTTTGATATTATCAAAAAACATAGAGGGGAAGAATGAATATTTTCCTCTCCCGTGGAATATGCTCTTGATTAATATTGAGATCAAACTTTCCACGTGGTAATATGCCCACTAGGTTTGATCTTTTTTAAGGATTTTCATTTTTTGAAAATAACCAAAAATAAAAATACTTCTATAATCATATATATATTGTAAGGACCCGAGAGCACCCCCTAGCCATTACATGCGTATTCGGCCTCTCGGAGGTCTCATACAAGACTTAGCATTCATTCATCGCATAGATCATAAAAGTCACTAAGAATTTAAAAACTTTCCTTACAAAGAAAACATTTCATAAAAAAATGGCAAGGGGAAGACTTTCTAGACTTTATACATGATGTCTAAAAACCATCTAATACTTTAGAGAACAAAAGTTCGGGACTAATGCCATACACAACTTAACCAATACTAAAAAGACATAAAGGAACATATTTGGGTGATTCGGGACTAATCCCGTACACAACTTAAACAATACTAAAAAGACATAAAAGAACATATTGGGTATTGTCCTCGAATCTATGAGGACTCACCAAGTCTTCATCTTCAACACTTAGAAACCTATCAAATAGCCATGACATGTCATCATCTCCAAATCCCTACACTTTAGTCCAAAAAGGGAAAGAAAGGGGTTAGCACAATTAAGTACTAAGTATGGAGACCATGCAAAAACATGCCAAAAAGGACATTTTCAAGGAAGTAAATGCTTTCATATCATTTTGATAAAACCTTCACTTCACAAGTATAAGAGACATAATACAAGTCAACATTAACATATAAGACCATAGCCAACCATACATATACTCAACATATGTCCATATACAATCCATGCTTAACTTTAAAAGAACACATGTCATTTCATTACCATAGGACCTCTACCTAATATAACCTTAAGACACACTTGAGTGAGACAAGAAGTGACCGCCCATACAACCTCTTCAAGCACACTTAAGTGTTCCTCAAGATTACCTTAGATAAGGACATTTCCTTTACAACATAACATCAATAGACCAACATTCTTTAAAAAAGCACTTAGGAGACTTCAAGCACATAAGGGGACTTTCACATAATAGTCATTAGACTTAGGGAACTCACTTTAGTATCTTCAAAGCCTACTCGTGCCATGTGTAGATAGCATCCCATACTACTACCTACACGTTGTAGAACCTATCTAATAACTATAGTGCACATCCCACATGATGGGAATAGGCATAACCGACATAGACTATACTAGCTAGGCATGGAATCCGGAGTCTATCCTACTCCGTGGAGGTTGTTCTACTTGCCAAGGGTAGAACTAGTAAGCAACCCATGTAGGCACATGGTTTGGGGGATATCCAAGGAAGTTCATTGTGCCTAATCTCATACTCAACTAGGCCACCTTCCTAACCACATCCACTCGGTGCTAGCCTTGTTTCCCATAGAATATTCAATCGCATATGTACTAGAGAGGGTTCCTTTTCTAGTTCAACCAACTCATAGTACCTCTTCCCAAGAAAGTCCCCATTTCTTAGTCATAGCCAATCAAGGTTCATAAGGATAGCTCATTTAACTTTCTTAGATAAGGATTCTCATGCCATTCCGGCTCCATCCATCTCTAAGTATATAATTTCACTCAAGCAGGGAACATCGCCCTAAGACCCATCCTTCAAGGTTATACATTTACTTAGGAAAGCTAGACATATAAAAGGGCACCATTTCTTAGTTCTGCCGATTCAAGTCTTGGCCTAGAGTTCCTCTTTTAGCATTTATAGAAACGACACCATTTCTTAGTTCTACCCGACTTCACACATTCATGCATTCAAGAATTTAAGTCACAAGGAGAGATACTTTAGTTTACTAATCAAGTCACAATTGTCATGCCTCAGATCTGATTAAGATGGACAGGCACCCGATGTCTAAATGGCCCGGGAGAACCAACTTACAACCTGCATTTACCATACATTTAACTATGATAGCTATGAAGCTATGACAAGCTTATATGCCCTGTAGCCATAAAAGACCGACATAGACAGGCCCAAAACTTATGTACAACACTTGGCCGTTGAGGCCACAATTGTTAAGAGACAAGACACAACCAAACTTTATACATTAGTCTACAAAGCCTCTACGAGATAGACAACCTTAGTTTAGGTCGGGACAAGGCCCCGCCTTACCCTTAACTACTATACGGTAACAAAGTAGATGCCAAAGACTCGATTAAGCCCTGAATCAACTTGGAGCTCACCAAAAGTAGCTGAGTGTCCTGTGCTCCTACTGGGAGGTCTACTAGCTTGAGTACCTTTGACTGTAGCATGAAATGCAGCGTCCCCCAAGAGGGACGTCAGTACGAAGAATGTACTGAATATGTAAGGCAATAACATATGTACGAAAGAGCTCAATTGATATCAAGTATCAATATGCAAATGCATAGATTAGATTAAAAACCACCCTTGTTGCTGTTGTGGGATCATGTACATTATATTCTTTTCTGTAATTTTCTTTACATTGCGATCTCTGTAAAGCATGTGATACAAATAACCAACTGATCAGTGGTAAAAGAGGATAACCCATGCTAAGCATTTTAACCCCTGAGATGCTGTCCTAAAATATATAAATTTGGGATCGACCCATGCTAGACTTTCGCCCCTAGGCTGCCACCCTTATGCACAATTTGGGATCGACCCATGCTAGGCTTTTGCCCCTGGGCTGCCACCCTTACACATATACCGCTTCATATAGTTTCTTTAATCTTTGAGATTGTTATTTTGGTGGTCATAATTATTTTTTTGAGCATTAGAACTGTGGATCTGTAGTAGGAAACATATGAATATGCACGTAGGGCAGTAACAATAACACAAGATGGAAATGTAACACTAATGAATTACATAAGAGCTCAAATGACACAATGGACCTCATTTGATTGACAAGAGGAATCACAAAAAGACTGCTGAAATTACCCTTTTTCATACCAATACTTGGAAATAAGATGCACATATATTGAAGTAATTCGACATACTAAGGAGAGGGGAACTATTGTTAGCTGTGTTTGGGATTGTACGCTGCCACTATGTGTCTTTTACTTGAAAGAACACTTAGGAAGCTCACTTGTTGGTAGTGACACAAGCAGAGTTCATGCCAAAGAATATAGAATCGAATAGCCTTACATACCTTGTTGTACCACTCAGATAGTACAACGAATTAACCTCCTTCCTTTCCGATTATTAATCTACAATGAAACAAGTAACACAACTAATATTAGTAGTTAATGAACAGATTGGGCTACTTGCACTTGGCAAACAGTAATCAAGCAGCAAACCCATACTTATCAAACCGATGGTATGCATTCCACCCCTTCTCCTTTAATAACGTCATATACAATACGACCTTCTAATAAGGTCCCCTGAAACTTCTCGGGCTTTATAACATATGCAAAACAGTATACAAAAGGGGTTGCAGGCAGCAAGCTCATACAACGCCCAATTAGATGGTACGTTTCTGCACCCTTTACCGTTTTATCCTTTAACAAGTTCTCGTGACTTCTGCACATGCCTCCTTATGTTACTATACACAAATCAGTTTCTAAACATCAGAATGTGGCAGTAGCAATATGAACTCACGGTTTTCGACTACTCTCCTGTAGCAATATGAACTCACGGTTTCCGACTACTGTCCCTTGAGCATCCTACTAACATTACATTTAAAATGCTCAAATGGGCTAACAATTGAGTTAAAGGGGACTCCCCTCCATGGCTGTCCCAACATGCACAATCAACCAGAACATTCCCCAATCTCACACCATGTAAAAGGAACAATTCTCAGCTCATTCACATACCAAATCCCCTAACCGATTCAAGCACAAAAGAGGGATGAAAAAAAATAATTAACATATGGCAGTAGCCTTACCTTAAGGTGAAATCAGTTCCTCCTCTTGAATTTCTTAAGATGGGAGATGTTACATCAACTTGGACTTGAAAAAAATTAAAGGGTTTTCTCAGATTTTTAATGGTGAACTTGCAGGCTAGTACTATGGAGCTTCTAGGGTTTCTTTTTTTTGGAGTAAATTGCTGTAGAACAAGTGAGAGATATATGAAATGTATTTCATTCTCTTAAGGGTCCTTTATGGACGTTTTTTTACATTAAGAAATGTGTAGAATATCTAGTCCCTCACATTAAGTAAGCAGGTACATCACTCCCTTAATTTTTGCCACAAGTTCTCTTAGTAGCTGCATCACCTAGTTGCCCTGTTCTTTTAAAATGCAGTCCACATATTTCCTAGGTAGGTGCATCACCTACTTACCACTTATTTAAGTAGGTCTGCAGTTAATCTACCATTAAGAACCTATGTCATCCTTTCTACGTAAGCTACACATGTACGTAAGTAACTTAATTACGTAAGACATCCGAATCAGTAGCTAAATATGGGACGTTACATCCGCCCCTCCTTAGGAACATTCGTCCTCGAATGTTTTCCTAATTATTCAGCTCCAATCAAGTTCAATCAAGTCTATGTTGAATTTTACTGTTAGCCACATAATACGCACAGACTTATACTTACTTGTTACCGTTGCAACTCAGCAGTTTGACCCTTCTCCTCGGATTGAAATAAATGAGGATATTTGGACTTCATTGCTTCTTCCGCCTCCCATGTAACTTCGTCAACTTGTTGGTTTCTCCATAGTACTTTTACAGAAGCTATTTCTTTATTTCTTAGTTTCCTAACTTGTCGATCTAGAATAGCAATGGGTACTTCTTCATAAGTGAGATCTCCCATGACTTGTACATCTTCAGTAGGAGTAATATGAGATGGGTCACCTATGCATTTCCGAAGCATCGAGACATGAAACACCGGATGAACTGATGAAAGCTCTTGTGGTAGCTCTAACTCATAGGCTACTTGGCCAACTCTTCGAATAATCTTATATGGCCATATATAGCGTGGACTCAATTTTCCTTTTTTTACCAAACCTCATTACCCCTTTCATTGGTGACACCTTCAAGAACACCCAATCCCCTATAGAAAATTCTAGTCCTCTCCTTCTAACATCCGCATATGATTTTATTGTCGACTTTTGAGCTGTTTCTTAGCCGCTGCTGTTATCACTTTTGACTTTTTCCATAGCTTGATGAACAAGATCTGGCCCAAATAAGGCGGTTTCACCTTTTTCGAACCAGCCAATTGGGGATCTACATTTTCTACCATATAAAAGCTTCATAAGGTGCCATTTTAATACTTGAATGGTAGCTATTGTTGTATGCAAACTCGGCCAGTGGCAAATGATCAGCCCAACTACCTTTGAAGTCTAATATACAAGCTCGCAGCATATCCTCGAGTGTTTGAATTGTACGCTCTGCCTGACCATCTGTTTGAGGGGGAAAGGCTGTACTTAAATTCACTTGTGTTCCTAAACTCTTCTGAAATGACTTCCAAAAATTTGCAGTGAAATAGCTCCCCTATCAGATATAATAGAGATTGGCACTCCATGTAGACGAACTATCTCTTTAATATACAACCTCGCATATTCCTCAACTGTATAAGTAGTCTTGACCGGCAAGAAGTGCGCTAATTTGGTCAATCTATCAACAATTACCCATATAGAATCAAACTTCCAAAATGAATGAGGAAAACCAATGAAAAAATCCATATTGATCATATCCCTCTTCCAAATTGGAAGTTCTATACACTGCATATAACCTCCGGGCTTTTGGTGCTCTACTTTTACTTATTGACAATTTGGACATTGAGCCACAAATTCCGCAATGTTCTTCTTCATGTCCCCCAACTAATACATATCTTTCAAGTCATGATACATTTTAGTTGACCCAGATGGATAGAATATCTCGAATGATGTGCTTCCATCATAATCCTCTTTCTTAATTCATCTACATTAGGTACACACAATCTGTTTTGACATCGAAGTACTCCCTCTTGCATAAGCTCAAATGCCTTTGTCCTACCCTATTGTACACTCTCATTAAGTTGTAATAGAATAGGATCAGTGTACTGCTTCTCTTTCACTTCTACTACTAATGAGGATTCTGCCGCATTTTGCACAATAACCCCTTCGTCAGGAGATTCAAGAAGCCGAACCCCCAAGCTAGCTAGTTGACATAAATCCTTAGTTATTCCTTGTCTTTCCACAGACTGCCCATA
>NW_006239235.1:532208-532362 GCF_000226075.1 Solanum tuberosum
AATTCATTTACCACTGGAATGGATGGAAGAGTTGGTGGCTCCACATCTATATCTTTCACTCTCACTAGATGGCAGATGTATTCTTTGGACATCATCTTCCTTGCCTTAAGATAAGAAATAAATTTACCTTTTGGTGTCCCAATATTACCTTTCC
>NW_006239235.1:533371-566386 GCF_000226075.1 Solanum tuberosum
AGCAGCTGAGTGTCCTGTGCTCCTACTGGGGAGGTCTTCTAGCAGGAGTACCTATGACTGCAACATGAAGTGCAGCGTCCCCCAAGAGGGACGTCAGTATGAAGAATGTACTGAATATGTAAGGCAATAACATATGTAAGCAAGAGCTCAATTGAAATCAAGTATCAATATGTAACTGCATAGATTAGATTAAAGACCACCCTTGTTGTTGTTGTGGGATCATGTACATTATATTCTTTTATGTAATTTTCTTTACATTGCGATCTCTGTAAAGCATGTGATACAAATAACCAACTTATCAGTGGTAAAAGAGGATGACCCATGCTAGGCATTTTAACCCCTGAGATGCTGTCCTCAAATATATAAATTTGAGATCGACCTATGCTAGGATTTCGCCCCTAGGCTGCCACCCTTATACACAATTTGGGATCGACCCATGCTAGGCTTTTGCCCCTGGGCTGCCACCCTTGCACATATACCGCTTCATATAGTATCTTTAATCTTTGAGATTGTTATTTTGGTGGTCATAATTATTTTTTGAGCATCAGAACTGTGGATCAGTAGAAACATGTGAATATGCACTTAGGGCAGTAACAATAACACAAGATGGAAATGTAACACTAGTGATTCAATTGAAATCAAGTATCAATATGTAACTGCATAGATTAGATTAAAGACCACCCTTGTTGTTGTTGTGGGATCATGTACATTATATTCTTTTCTGAAATTTTTCTTTACATTGCGATCTCTGTAAAGCATGTGGTACAAATAACCAACTGATCAGTGGTAAAAGAGAATGACCCATGCTGGGCATTTTAACCCCTGAGATGCCGTCCTCAAATATATATATTTGGGATCGACCCATGCTAGGCTTTTGCCCCTGGGCTGCCACCCTTACACATATACCGCTTCATATAGTTTCTTTAATCTTTGAGATTGTTATTTTGGTGGTCATAATTATTTTTTTGAGCATCAGAACTGTGGATCTATTGTAGGAAACATATGAATATGCACTAAGGGCAGTAACAATAACACAAGATGGAAATGTAACACTAGTGATTTACATAAGAGCTCAAATGACACAATTGACCTCATTTGATTGACAGGAGGAATCACAAAGCTACTGCTGAAATTACCCTTTTTTCATACCAATACTTGGAAAAGTAAAGATGCACATATATTGAAGCAATTCGACATACTAAGGAGAGGGGAACTATTGTTAGCTGTGTTTGGGATTGTACGCTGCCACTATGTGTCTTTTACTTGTAAAGAACACTTAGGAAGCTCACTTGTTGGTAGTGACACAAGCAAAGTTCATGCCAAAGAATATAAAATCGAATAGCCTTACATACCTTGCTGTACCACTCAGATAGTACAACGAATTAACCTCCTTCCTTTCCGATTATTAATCTACAATTAAACAAGTAACACAACTAATATTAGTAGCTAACCAACAGATTAGGCTACTTGCATTTGGCAAACAGTAATCAAGCAGCAAACCCATACTTATCAAACCGATGGTATGCATTCCACCCCTTCTCCTTTAATAACGTCATATACAATACGACCTTCTAATAAGGTCCCCTGAAACTTCTTGAGCTTTATAACATATATAAAACAGTATACAAAAGGGGTTGCAGGCAGCAAGCTCATGCAACGCCCAATTAGATGGTACGTTATTGCACCTTTTACCATTTTATCCTTTAACAAGTTCTCATGACTTCTGCACATGCCTCCTTATGTTACTATACACAAATCAGTTTCTAAACATCAGAATGTGGCAGTAGCAATATGAACTCACGGTTTCCGACTACTGTCCCTTGAGCATCCAACTAACATTATATATAAAATGCTCAAATGGGCTAACAATTGAGTCAAAGGGGACTCCCCTCCATGGCTGTCCCAACATGCACAATCAACCAGAACATTCCCCAATCTCACACCATGTTAAAGGAACAATTCTCAGCTCATTCACATACCAAATCCCCTAACCGATTCAAGCAGAAAAGAGGGATGAAAAAAATTAACATATGGCTGTAGCCTTACCTTAAGGTGAAATCAGTTCCTCCTCTTGAATTTCTTAAGATGGGAGATGTTACACCAACTTGGACTTGAAAAAATAAAGGGTTTTCTCAGATTTTTAATGGTGAACTTGCAGGCCAGTACTTTGGAGCTTCTAGGGTTTCTTTTTTTGGGAGTAAATTGTTGTAGAACAAGTGAGAGATATATGAAATGAATTTCATTCTATTAAGGGTCATTTATGGATGTTTTTTTATATTAAGAAATGTGTAGAAATATTTAGTCCCTCACTTTAAGTAAGCAGGTACATCACTCCCTTAATTTCTGCTACAAGTCCTCTAAGTAGCTACATCACCTAGTTGCCCTTTTCTTTCAAAATGCAGTCCACATATTTCCTAGGTAGGTGCATCACCTACTTACAACTTATTTAAGTAGGTCAGCAGTTAATCTACCATTAAGAACCTATGTCATCCTTTCTACGTAAGCTACACATGTACGTAAGTAACTTAATTACGTAAGACATCTGAATCAGTAGCTTAAGCAAGTAGGTTGATTACTATGACAAATTATACTTTCCTTACTCTATTTAGCCTCAAACCTCTTTCGAATATTGTCAAACCTATTTCAAACCCTCACTACTCACATAAAACTTTTATATGCAAAATATGGGACGTTACACATAGTGTTGGGTTTGTACACCCACGTGCCAACCATGATTAATTCAGCGTAATTTTATTCTTGAAAGTAAAGGATTTGATTTCTTGATGAGTTATGTTGAAATTTCTTTCATAATCTTGATTGTTGAGAATTTGATGAGTTCTTGACATAATCGTATGAGTTTTAAGGTTGTTTGTGAGTAGATTCTTGTACACTATGGTTGGGTATTCGAATCTAAGTCAAGTTAGGTCAACTTACCCTCTTTCCATGGCTATCTACATCACCCTCATATTCCAACAATTAACAATACAATAACAATGATAATAACAACATTGAAATATACAAGCTAAGCTAAACAATATCCAATAACCAACATAAAGGCTAAGTCCCAATTTATGACCATTCAAGGCTACTACCTCACATTATAAAATTCAACATAGCTAAGATCATATAAGAACAGCCCACATCAAACCACTCAAAAATCCTTCATCAATTACTCAAAATCAATAGACCCACTTTAGACCAAATTTAGAGAATTTGAGAAGACATGGGTTCATGAAGATTTCTTTCTTAAAACCATCAATAATCATTAATAGCAACATAAAACATCAATTAAAAGGTTGTCATACAAGAACCCATTGCTAGAATTGAAATTAGGGTTTTTGGGAGAACTTTGAAAACACTTTGATTTGGCTCCTTGAATGGAAGAGGAATCAAGGATAAAGGATCCCCATACCTTAACTGTCATGAATCCCACGAAATTTGAGAAGAAAACACTTGAAACCTTCAACCCTAGCTTTAACTTGACCTAGCCTTTAATGGAGTTCTAGAGAGAACTTTTGGGGAGAGAAGGGGTTTGATTTGGAAGAATGAATTCTAAAATAAAATATACAAGTTTAAATACCTTTAAAATACTTAAAAATACTTGAAACAATAACCCACATATTACCCAAACTACCTCTCACTTAGTTGGACCTTTTTAAACAAGTCTAACTTGAGTTTTATTTTCGCAGATTTCATCCGGAAACAAGTCTGCGACGCGGAGGTGTTCCCACAAGTTTATGAAAATTAAATTTCAAGACAGAAGAGTCTGCGACACGTCCGCGATGCGGACCAAACATTTGGCCCTTCGTGGAGCTAGTTTGCGACGCAGACATGCTCCCTCCAAGCACAACTTCAAGTTGCCTTGGCAGCTTGCTTGGCCAAGGTTGGAGTCCTCCTTAGGGACCCTTAGGGTGGCCCCCGGGGAGTCGTATTGGAACGTTTTGACCCTAAAAATATTTATTAAGACACTAGGGTCACCTCCACTGATTTTAGACTCCAACCAATACATAAAACATGAACAACATACTAGAACACAACAACACGTAAAAGACTAGTTTTCGAACGTCTTGGTCATCCCTTGACATTTGACTTCCAAACTTTTTAAACTAACTAAAAAGGCTATTCTTCATTATTTGAACAAGTTATTAATGCATAAAACCCATGTGAGGGTCTATTTTATCCTACTTCATTTTGAGGAGTGTTACATATATATATATATATAATAAAATACAACCATAGCCACGCCTACGTGGCGCCACCACAAACCAGAATTCATTTTTTATTTATTTATTTTCAAAACTAGCCTTACCCTGTCATGAAAATTTGTGACATTTTTGAAAAATTGCGTCTTTTATGAAAAGTTGTGACATTTATGAAGAGTTGCGACATTTATGAAAAGTTGTGACTTTTATGAAGAAATGCGACTTTAATGAAAAATTGTGACTTTAATGAAAAGTTGTGACATTTTTGAAGGGTTGCAACTTTTCCAAATAGTTGTAACCTTTTCGATAATGCACAACAAATATTTATTTAGACTATCCTTTGTTGTCTATAAATAGAGGGATTTCCTCTCATTTTAAAACAACGAAAATTTTGAACCTTTTCTTCTTCACAATTAAATATTTATGTACTTTGCTCCTGTTGAGTGGCTCACTGACACCATTGCTTATGTTACAGATTCTGGTTTGTATTTTTACAGTCATTAATTTATGCTTATGTTATTAAGGATAAATGTTACAGATGTAATAATTTTCATTTTCCTTTACATTGTTATTGTTTGTTACTACATAATCATGTATGTAAGACAATATAGTGTTTTAGTTTTAATGATTGATAGGTTTTAAGTATTATTTTATAACTTTTGTGATATAAAATTCCTGCACGAAGCGCGAGTAGTTTTACTAGTATTAAATATAAGAAAATATTAAGAACATAATTTGTGTAATTTTTCTATTTCCTTGAAATTAAAAAACAACAGTATTATCTAAAAGTGACTATTTTTGTGCTTTCAACTTTCTCAAGTAAAATATACTTAAAAAATAAAATAAAAAATGAAATAAAATTATATTTGAAATTAAAATATGGGTTTAAACTCGAGAAAGGTCAAAAATCTTGTGTCTGCTGCTTGTCCCTCTTTGACTAGAAGCATGAGGAGTTTTCAAACAAAGAAGTAGACAGTGATGGCGTCCTAATTTTGATAACTAACATTTCCCGGGAGAAGAAAATTAGTTCATGTGTAGTTCAAAACAATAGAATGATGAGATGAGTTTGAGGTTGAATGAGGTCATGCCGAGGCTCCGGTTGCAGCTCCAATTGTTACATTAATAACAAAAAAAATAACAATACAAGTACAAGATCCTATCTATCTAATTCCTCTTGAATCTTCATGTCTTCTCGAGTGGTGGGATAGGCATTTGTATCTAAGTTGAACTTTCAAGTGAACCGTATTCTCAAGTGGGCTCCTGCTTCTTAAAATTTAAGTTGACTTTGTTTTTTAAGCGAGCTCTAAAGATTGAAATGTTGATTGTCCTTATTTTCTAGAAGGGTTCATGAGATTAAAGATTTACATTAATTTAAATAAGAAAAACTTGTGAATATGAATCAAATATGGTGCTTTGATTGTGTATCATGACTTTAAACGACACTCGAGCATAGTTGCAATGCTTCCAAAAGGCTTTAGATTATTAAAAGTAAACTCCTTTCTTCACGAAGCTATGTTACAATAATCCTATTATTCAGGAGAAATTCTGCTAAATTAAATATCATTTTCCAGGAGGATTTGACTAGTTTCATTTTCTAGGTGGGTCCTGCAAATCTTTTTTTAAAAACAGTCCTACTAAATTAAGTTCTATTTTGTAGGAGAGTCCTACTAATCCATTTTTTCAAATGACGGTCCTATTCATCCCATTTTCAAGGAGGGTCCGACTAAATTTAATTTTCTAGGTAGGTTTTGCTAATTCCATATTCTAAGAGGGTTGTGCTAGTCAATTTTTTAAGGAGGGTCCTATTAAATCCCGTTTTCAAGAAGGCCCTTGTTAATCCAATTTTGTAGAAAGGTCCCGCTAATTTCATTTTTCACGAGGGTCTTTCTAAATCTCATTTTCCAGGAGGGTCCTTTTAATCACATTTTTTCTAGAGGATCTGCAAAATTCCATTTTTCAAGGGGTGGGCAGGGGGAGGGGGATCCTGCTATTCCTATTTTCTAGGAGGGTCCTACTAAATTAAATATTACTAGTAAAATTACCCGCGCTTTGCGTGAGAATTTAATTTCACGGAATTTATAAAATAATACTTAAAAGCTATAAAGCATTAAAACTAAAACACTATATTATCTTACATACAAGATTACGTAGTAACAAACGTTAATAATGTAAAGGAAAATGAAAATTATTACATCTTATCATTTAGCCTTAATAACATAAGCATAAATTATAAATTAATGATTGTAAAGATACATACCAAGATCTGTAACATAAGCAATAGTGTCAGTGAGCCACCCAACATGAGCAAAGTATACAAATATTTAATTGTGAACAAGAAGAAGAGGTTCAGAATTTTCGTTGTGTTAAAATGAACGGAAATTCCACTATTTATAGACAACAAAGGGTAGTGTGAAAAAATATTTATTGTGCCTTATCAGAAAGGTTACAACTATTTGGAAAAGTTGCAACCTTTCGGAAAGGTCACAACCTTTCATAAAAGTCATAATTTTTCATAAAACTCGCAAATCTTCATTAAAATCACAACTTTCATAAAAGTCACAACTTTTCATAAAAGTAACAACTTCTCATTAAAGTCGCAACTTTTCATTAAAGTCGCAACTTTTCATAAAAGGGAAGGCTTATTTAGTAAATAAATAAATTTAAAGGGAATTCTGGTTTGTGGTGGCGCCACGTAGGCAGACCTAAGGTTCTTTTATATATATATATTTTTTTTTTCCAGGCCGGTCCTATTAATCCCATTTTTCAAGAGTGTCTTGCTACAATAAATACCATTTTCAAAGAGGGTCATGCAAATCCAATTTTTCAAGAAGGTACTGCTAAACTAAATCTTGTTTTCCAACAGGTCCTGCTACATCCAATTTTCCAAGAGACCCTGCTACATTCCATTTCCAAGAGGGTTCTACAAAGCTAAATCCCATATTTCACGAGGATATGCTAAATTTCATTTTCCAAGAGAGTTCTGCTAATCCAATTTTTCAAGTGGGTGATGCTAAACTAAATCTCATTTTCTAGGATGGTTCTACTATTTTAATATTCAAGGAGTGTCTTGTTAAAAAAAATTCCATTTTTCATGATCTCATTTTCCACGAGGTTCTTGCTAAACTAAATCTCATTTCCCACGAGGGTCTGCTAAACTAAATATCATTTTCCATGAGGTCCTACTTATTCTATTTTCTAGAATAGTCCTGCTAAATTAAATTACATTTTTCAAAAATGGTTATGCTAAATTACATCCTATTTTCCAAGCAGGTCCTGCTAATTCTCTTTTTTCAAGAGGGTTCAACTAAGTTAAATCTCATTTTCTAAGATCGTCTGCATAGTTAAGTCTCATTTTCCAGACTCTAGTACCTTTTTTCCTACTTGGTACTGCTAAATAAAGTCCAATTTTTGCACGAATTCTTGGTAGATTAAACATCATGTTTCAAAAGGAACCTATTTAATTTCATTTTTCAGGAGGGTCCTGCTAAACCCATTTTTCAAGAGGGACTTGCTTCAAAAAACTTTGAGAGGAAGAACGGAATACACTCCTCACCCATGGAATATGCTTCAGATTAAGATTGAGATGAAATTTTCCATGTGGCAACAAGCCACTAAGTTCAATTTCCTTTTTGGATTCTCAGTTTTTGAAAATAACAACCAATAAAAATATTGCTAAGATATTAAATATAAGAAAAATTAAACAACATATTTTTTCTAATTTTTCTATTTCCTTAAAAATAAAAACAAAAGTATTATCTAATTGCAACTATTTTTTGTGGTTTTCAATTTTCTCTAGTAAAATCTACTTAAAAAAATAAAATAAAATATGAAATAAATTAGCAAAGTGGGACAAGTTGGACCTTACTTTAAAATGGGATATAGTTTAGTGGAACCCTCCTAATTAATAGGATTTAGTTTAACATAACTTCATGAAAATGGAGTTTACTTTCAATATCAAAAGCCATGTGGATACTTTGCTACAAAGCTCGAGTGTTGTTCAAAGTCTCATACATAATCTAAGCACCATCTTTTATTCATATTAACAATTTTTTTCTTACTTAAACTGGGGAAAATTGTTATATTTTTAGTTTGCTTTGATCTCAGGAACCACTATAGGAAATAATAAGGGCAATCCACATTTCATGCTTAAGATCTCAACCGAAGAACAAAGTCAACTTTCAATATCTAGTAGCAGGAGCCTGCTTGGAGAAGATGAGAAAACAAGATGAATGATTGGGACTTTTTTGTCTAGCCATATATGTAAAAATGAGCAAACAAGATGAATGCGGTTGCAAAGGGTTAGCAAAATATCAAGTTTCAAAAAGCTGAAGAAATACTCGCCAACCAATTAGGCGAGTCATCGAAGTCATTCAGCGAGCTATAAAGTGCTCGTCGAAAGTAATAGAACATCACAACAATAAATCAGAACAAATTGGCAAGACAAAATACGATTTCGCGAGTCACCAAATTTAATCAGCGGTTCTTGCCGAATGTTAGAGAAAAAAGAGAAAAAATTAGGCTTCACAATGGCGATGCTAAGGCTGTTCGGCGAGTCGCCGAGTCAACTTTGCGAGAACAAGCGTATTGCCAAAAGTTACAGAACAAAATAGAAACATTTCAGGGAAAAAAGGGAATAAGAGGAGTTAGTCAGCGAACCATGATTTCACGTATTAGGACACTACTTCCAATTCAAGTGCCAATGATTGTGAGTAGTAATATAACCCAACTAGTGAGTTGGGGTCGAGTCCCAAGGGAGCGGTTCGTAATTGAGAATCAATAGAAAAGTAAAATGTGTTCAAGTCAATCATAGATATAAACATTTAAGAGTAAAAACATGATAAATTGAAGGGTGACACAAGGGTCAATTATCGAAGGGGGTTTGTAATTAATTATCAACTAAAATGAAGACTAAAAACGAAAATACGAATATGGAGACGGGATTCTTGGGATGTGATAGGATTATGGGCCAAGATAAAAAACCGGGTGATTGCTATTGATAGTAAATCGCAATATGGAGACGAGATTCTTGGGATATGATAGGAATATGGGCTAATGTAAACAACCGGGTAATTGCTATTGATAGTAAATCGCTGTAAATTGGTAACTAAGCTTGACTATAGTGGGGGTAAACTTTATCTCGAACAAATTACCCCAAATCAACTGAGTTTCTCTCGAACACTGATAAGCAGCAATGAAGCACAACCTTCGCCTTAGTCAATTCACTCTCTCGAGCTGAATGTGTGGGAGAGGGTTTTGGATTCACTCTATCGAGCTGAACCCACGACAACCCAATAACCACAGATTATCGATTCAGTAGTTTTGGTTTTAAAACCTCTCTCTCTCGCAACCCAAAAACACGAAGATAAAAATGTATTTGCAACTACAACCCTATTAAATTCAAACACTACTATTGAATGAAATTACCTTTAAACAACAAATGAGCTATCAATTAGAAATACCCAGCAGTAAATTCAACCCATATTCACATAATTACACCCCAGGAATTGGGTTTTAGCTAGACATAGTAAAGAGATAGAAATCGATACCGAAAAGTGTTTCCATCAAGTGGGTACGATTGCTATTGTCTTTACACACGCCTAAGATGAAGAATCTTCAATACCCACTTCCTATTGCTTGGAAATAGAAATTCTCAAATCTTCAAAGCTAAGGAACAATGTCTCCAAAAACTGAATAATAATGTTTGATATTCTAAAATTGCATAAAACTCGATATTGATTGCATACTAAACTAAAAATTCAAACAAGTATTTAGAGTTGTCAAAATGTGTTCTACGAAGGACCACTCGACGCAGTTAGTTAGGATCGCGGATCCAGTCAGTGATCCGCCCTTTGGTCTATTTCATTGCCTTTCTGCATTGTCCTTCGGCAAATTCAAGTTCTGTAACTTAAGGCAATATAGCACTACATCGCGAAACTGTTCGATGACTCATCAACTGCTCATTTGTCCAACCGACTCGATTTTATCCTTCATAGCTTGACACACTGGAACATTGGGCGAGATCATAGCCATTCGGCGACTCGCCTAATGGTTTACGCGATCCTCAAGCCGTCTTTACTTCGTTCTTTCAGCTGCCTTGTTTGTTTTTGCCCAATAGTGTCCATGCTTTGTCTCTAACACCAAATACCCGAAACTCAAGGATTTACATCAGTTATTGAGGCAAAATATGCATTCGAGGACACTAAATATAACAAAATAAAACCACAAAATAGGCCAAATCGTTGACTCATCAAAACCCCCAACTTAAACTTTTACTTGTCCTCAAGTAAAACTCAAGTTCAACAGTTAAAAAAGGATGTCTCGAACAGTGCTACACAAGACTCAATCATGAATGCACACAAAAAGACTCAACTTACTCGTGCAAGGATCAATTGTGCACTCAAAGATTCATGTTGTGACTGACCATGACCAAAGAATCTCAAGCTCACTATACTTGCTTCAAATGCAAGTTCAAGCTCAACAAAGGTATTCAAATGCCCTCACACAAAGGATGATTCCATAGTCACTCAAAGGTTCAATCATTTAAAGTTATGGAATCAAGATCAACACTCTCACTCACAAAGGTAAACACAATGCATGATTTCACCCATATGTTCGCCCTTATTTTCCAATTGACTTTTGCTTCAGCTCATTCAAGATCAAAAAGGTCTTTTCAAGCCTTGTAATAAGACTTAGTGAAAAGATATGGTCATTCAAGCTTATAGTCTGAAATCCTCATGAAATGTGATGTGAACAACACCTTCATTCCTTTTCTTTATCATTTCCATTCAAGCTCAAGAGTCACCTCTTATTCATCTTCTATGGATCGTTGGAAACCCCATTTTCTTTGTATTTTCACAACTTTATTCCACAACCTTTCTTTATTTTTCTTTTTCAATCTTTTCTTTTTTTTCTCTCTTTTTTATATGGAGGGGTTCCATTTTTCTCAAAACATGGGCAAAAGAGACTTCTGTGCATTTTCTTGATTTACCTTCTCTTTTCACCACACCCCCAACTTAGGATTTTGGCCTAAGTTGGTTATTCAAAGAAACCACAAATCATGAGGATTGTAGGTAATGGGTAAAGAAAGCTATCAATTTCATCAAGTTTCTTCCAAGAAAAGGGTTAAGTCTCAAGGGTGTTCAAAAGGAGTTCACACACTCACAAGGTAGGCCAAAAAAAAAGGTATAATGTCAAATTGATTCACACTCTTTAAGTCACCTAAGATCATCTTAAGAAATTGCATCACTTTAGTCAACCGGACAAATGAAGCAAATTCTAGGTGCCATCACACATGGTTCACGGTAAGCTCATCACACAAGACATTGACAACAATATCAAACAAGACTTCACACTTTCGCTAGTGTGCAATGTTCATCAGAAGAGACTCAATTCGATACTTGTCTAGTCAGAACGAGATGCAAAGAGTTCACATATTGTCTATGCAACTTCAATTGGCCTCATCCTAGCCGCACATTCATTTTTGTTCGATTATGAGCACTAATCGAGTCATCGGTATTGATGAAAACCATTACTCAAACTTGCAAGAGAACAACCACATTAAATGCATACAAGAGGTGGAATTTTTTTTTGGAAGGGTCAAAAATCATTTACAATTAAAAAACAAGGAGCCACAAGCTCAAGCGTCCACAAAACAAATGCAAACACACAATTCTTTAGCTCAAAGCCCAAATATATAGACAAAACAAGAATCCCGAATGTCACACAAAAGGTGAGCCTCACCCCACCACAAATAACAACATTTTTCATCAAATGTAAACAAAAATATAATATCCACAAGTAAAACTAAAGAGAGACATAAAGGGAGGTAAGGAAGTGATCCTGTCTACTCAGTCGCTCCATCTGTCTGGGCATCAGTGCCCGGTGCATCAGTTTGGACTTGGGCATCAATGCCCAGAGTCACCTCATAAGGAAAAGTAGTTGCACTAGGACCGGCCAAGGATTTATCCGCCAAAGAAGCCTGCATAGCTGCATCTACCATGGCATCCTCAGTTTCATTGAAACCCTCATATGAAGCTTCTTCAGCCACCTCAAGCATCTCCTCATCCGCCTCTGTCTCAGATTCGGAATCAGCAGTCTCCTCAACTATAATCTCATATCTGGTGGTAACTAGAGGCATAAGTGGTACATCTGGCATCTCCATCATCCCAAAAATCATGGACATATCGGTGGACTTCAGATGATCTACATCACTCCTCAACGCAGCAATAACGGCCTTTAAAGTTGGCACCTCCTTTGTGTGGCCCCTTGGTCACACTCACACACCGTTATCCTAGCTGCAAGGGCATCAATGGTACCGCTCAATGGTGTCACAACATCAGGCTGAATCATGCCCAGAATGGTGGTTTCGAGTTTGGCAGCCCGACGATCAACAAATTAGGCCAGCTGTTGTATCCGGAGTAATTAAGCCTAGGTGATCGTAGTCCGGGAGATGACAGTAGCAGCAGGTCTAGGAGGCAGTGCAGCAGCAGAAGAGCTGGGAACATCAGAAAGAGTAGCAGTAAAGGTACCTGAAGGCCAATGAGCCGGAGTAGGCAAAGATGCTTCTGCACGTATGGAGTCTGTGTCCACAATTGGAGAAGGGTCCACCGGGGCTGCTTTCTGCCTCTTCTCTCCCTGATCCTTAAGATATTCAGCGTCGATCCTCTGGATATCAGTGGAGGATGTGGTAATCACTTCCACATCCTTGTTTGCATCTCTAGGTAACCGATCCTGTCTAAACAACTCGGTGATCAATACCGGGAAGGGAAGTGAGGTTTGGCGCTTCTTTGCACGCATGAGAATATCTGAAGCAATGATCATTCCCAAATTTAGCTGAGTTTTATCAATAATGTGACCTAGACAGGCTGCTTTGGCTTGTCAGAGAACAGACTCATTTTGGGATGGCATGATCATTTTGCAGATGAAACCAAACCAATACCAAGCTCCCACGTTAAGGTCTTTCTTTTTAATAGCAACACCAACCTCAAGCCACTTAGGGGTGTCGTCTGAGAACAGTGGAGGTAACCACTTATTAATTTTGTCTAGCGTTTTAGTCCTAATCATGTGCTATGAGTCATCATCAATGTCATCAGGACAATCTAGGATAGAATCAATAAGGGAATTGTCACACTTGACCTTCTTTCCCTGGACGATTACGTAGTCAACCAGTTTGAATGTTGCTGCTTGCTTCTTCCTCTGTGGTATCAAGGTCCCATAAGAAGCATAGAACTGTCGGACCCAATTTGGAATATATGGGCCACGGGGTTTGGTGAAGATCTAGAAATCATGATACTTGAGGTAACTCATAATCTCAGGGTACCTATCAATCACTCCATCCGTAGACATACGCTTTTCCTTAATAATCGTCCTCAACCCTTTAGTCTTCAATCTATTCATGGACTTGGGGGGAGGAACCTGAACTGGTGGTGCTAGGACCACTGCTTCCTCCAGAGCTGGAGGAGGAGGGGCAACTTGAGGAGTTTAGATCCTAGATGGATAATTCAACCTTTTAGATCGCAGCCCTTCCCTTGGAGCTTCTACAAGCTCATCATGATCCGACGCTATAGTTTGAGGCTCTTGAAGCTCACTCTCACTCTCAGAGGTGGTGAGGTAAGTGTCATAGATGCCGTCACTATCAGAGCTTGCCTCCAGTGACGCATGTGCTTTGACTTTACCGTTGCCTTTCCCACCAGTTGTGGTAAGTTTTGTGGCCTTTCCCCTAGATACAAGTGCATCCTCATTTTGTGTAATCCCTTATGCTTTCCTTCGGGGTGGCATGTTTCTTCCTGCAACTTTAGATCTAGCCATGTCTGCAAAACATCAGGAAAAAGTTACAAACATTTCAGTTAAAATAATAGAAACACAGTTGCATACAGAGTAACTCAACAAGTCGGTGAGTCGCCGAATCGCCTTGGCGAGCTAGGTCGGGCTTGCCGAAAGGATTTGCTCAAAATTCATGGCAAGTCGGCGCAGTGAAGGGCCTTTCGGTGAATCACCAATAGCTTTCGGTGAGCAAGAATTAGCTCACCGAAAGTTATAGTGCAAAAAGGGTTTAGGGGTGCAGACAAAGGGCGATCAAGAAGGCTTTCGGTGAGTCGCCAAGTGCCATCGGCGACCTCATGCTTCTCGCCGAAAGTTACAGAACTCAACAACCCATAAGGCATGAAATTCAAGGAGAGATGGGGACATTAGGTGAACCTTCAAGTGGTTCGGCGAGCTCGACCCAGCTCGCCAAATGACCAACGTACCTAATTTAAACCCAACTTCGCGAATTCAACCCCGCAACCCCTAAAAACAAAATCAAAACATACACAACTCAAATTCAAACGAGACCCATAACACCCATTGCCCTGGGATACTCAAACTTCTCCCGATTTTGCCAAATTGACGACCTTTTCCCTTCAGAACGAAGTCACCCGCTCTATCAGTAGGCAAATTACGTCGTTTGGCGCAAATACGGGCTACTAGACTTCACCCAACTAAACTTAACAACATGCAAGTACAACCCCACAAAATTTATTTCATTTTAGAGCACAAGAAGATGGGAATTCAACATTCAAAACATTACGGGCAGGATTATCAAATTACAAGTAGGCATTCAAACATTCTAATCCTATTGGAGAGGCCCCGCACACATCAACAACATAATATTGGTTGCGTAAGAGTACAAATTACTAAAAATAAATGTGGGATTCGAAAAACCAACCTTAAATGCCGATTAAAACACGATTGTAATGCTAAGCGGCAAAGTAATCCAATTACGAGCACAAATAAATCAACTAAACTACTTATAGAATGCGGAAATATTGACAATACTAAGTAGGTGCGAGTTTGGGAAGATGAGAAGTGAGGGAAAATGAAAGAGTTTGAAATTTAAACCTTTGGCCTTTTAATAAACCGTCCAGTTCTCGCCCATTTACCGAGGTTAGTTGTGATTGCTTAACCATTTGGTGGAACGCCAATTGGTCTCTTACCTCTTCGAGTTTTACAGGACCCTCAGTTGATGTGGTAGTCCAAAGGGCGGTATAGATCTCGATCACCGACTTGACCGGCAAGTCGCCAGTAATTTCCCGGGCTCGCTAAGTTTTACAGACTCCACCTTAATGTTGTCTTTGAGTCCAACGGCGGTTAAGGTCAGGGTTACCGACCTCTTCGACAATTCGCCGACCGAACTTTATCTCACATGTCTCAACTTTTCAAACATTTCCCACACTTTAACATGCACAATCAACATACCATTATTCTAAAATAACAATTTAAAGTGATAAAACCTTGGGTTGCCTCCCAAGAAGCACCTTAGTTAACGTCGTGGCACGACTCAAGACCTTACTCAAACTCTATTATTGGGGTTGGCCCTAGTGTCTCTAAGTAACCCCAATTGTTTATTTGGGTGGAGATGAGGCAATACACCCATGAGAGTTTCAATTAGCTTGATAGATCTAGAGTGCGAGCCAATCATGTGATTTAGCACTTCAATATTCTCCTTCATCTCTTCCAGCACTCTATCTTGCTCACTAATCTTTTGGAGAATGATTAATAGTGTATCCTCGACACGTTTACTCTTATTGTCCTTAGATCTTCTCCGCTCATGAGGGTGGTATGTATCTATCTTATCTTTTGCACTGGACTTTAATCTTTGATATTTTCATGGCCAAATCGTCCAGCTGAGTTATCCGTGCGGCCAACATGAAGTCCCTCTCTACTTCTTTTTTGTCTAAGACATGTGATCAAGCAGTTGGGCTGCTATAACATAGGGTTGTTGTGCTATACCCCCGGGATGAGTTGATCAGCCAACACCTTATTCCTGGGACCAAGAGTTCTGTAAAAACACTCTCGGAGGACTACATCGGGGATTTCATGAGTTGGACATTGAATCAGTAGTGCTTTAAGCCTTTGCCATGACTCATCAATCCGTTCACCTTCCAATTGTTTGACGGTTAGGATGCGATCTATGAACATCATAACTTCTAACAGAGGAAAATCTATTTGTTCGCAATTACTACTCGACATGCTCACCTCCTCTATTTCAAAATATAAGCACACAAAATAAAAATCAAGTAAGTAGAACTATACCTAACAAGAACAAAATTCAACTTGACTAAAAATTCTAAAGTAACACCACTCTCTGGCAGCGACACCATTTTGATTTCACGTATCACGACACTTCTTCCAGTTCAAGTGCCAACGATCGTGGGTAGTAATATAACCCAACTAGTGAGTTGGAGTCGAGTCCCAAGGGAGCGGTTTGTAATTGAGAAACAATAGAAAATCAAAAATGTGTTCAAGTCAGTCATACCTATTAACATTTATGACTAAAAACATGATAAATTTAAGGGTGACACAAGTGTCAATTATCGAAGGGGGGTTTGTAATTAATTATCAACTAAAACGACAACTAAAAATGAAAATATGAATATGGAGACGAGATTCTTCGGATGTAATAAGATTACGGGCCAAGATAAACAACTGGGTAACTGTTATTGATAGTAAATCATTGTAAATTGGTAACTAAGCTAGACTATAGTGGGGGTAAACATTCTCTCGAACAATTTACCCTGAATCAAATCAGTTTTTCTCGAACACCGATAAGCGGCAATAAAGCACAGCCTTCGCCTTAGTGCATTCACTCTCTTGAGCTGAATGTGTGGGAGAATGTTTAGGATTCACTCTCTCGAGCTGATCCCACGATTACCCAGCAACCATAGACTAACAATTCAGTAGTTTTGGTTTGAAATCTCTCTCTCGAGCAAGCTAAAAACATGACGATAAAATTGTTTTTGCAACTACAACCCCATTAGATTGAAACACAACTGATGAACGAAATGACCTTTAAACAACAAATGAACTATCAATTAGCAATACTCAGTAGTAAGTTCAATCCATATTCACATAATCACACCCCAAGAATTTCGGTTTTAGCTAGACATAGTAAAAAGATAAAAATAGATACCGAAAAGTGTTTCCATCAAGTGTGTATGATAGATATTGTCTTTACACACGTCTAAGAAGAAGAATCTTCAATACCCACTTCCAATTTATTGGAAATAAAAATCCTCAAATCTTCAAAGCTAAGAAACAATGTCTCAAAAAACTGAATAATAATGTTTGATATTCTAAAATTGCATAAAATACGATATTCATTGCATATAAACTATAAATTCAAACAAGTACTTATAGTTGTCAAAAAGTGTGCCGCAAAGGACCACTCGACGCAGTTAGTCGGGATCGTCGAACCGGTTGGCGATCTGCCCTTTGGTCAGGTTCATCGCCTTTCTGTATTGGCCTTCAGCAAATTCAAGTTCTGTAACTTTGGGCGATATAGCACTGCATCGCGGAACCGTTTGCTTGACACACTGGAACATTAGGTGAGATCATAGTCATTCGGTGACTCACCTTAGGTTTAGGCGATCCTCAGGCCATCTTTTTTCTGTTGTTTGAGCTGCCTTGTTCCTTTTTGCCCAATAGTGTCCATGATTTACCTCTAACTCCAAATACATGAAACTCAAGGATTTACATCTGTTATTGAGGCAAAATATGCATTCGAGGACACTAAATCTATCAAAATAAAGCCCTAAAAGAGTCCAAATTGTGGACTTATCAAACCACTAAGCCATTCGGCAAGCTCGACTAAACTCGCCAAATGGCCTGTCGTGTAGATTTTTACCCCATTCTTAATACACAACCTACAACAACCATATTCAAGCCCAATATATGCAATTCAAGTCTAACCTAAGCTATAACCTATCCTGGGGTACTCAGACTTCCCCCAATTTACCTAGATTTGACCAAACAACGCCTTTGCCCTTAAGAACGACGTTACCTAATCAATCATTTCGCTAATTCGAGTTGTTTGGTAGAATTTGGGTTACTCAGGATTCACACACACAAAGCCCAACAACAAATATTTTTTGGTTTTAACCCTGCGACATAGATGGAATAGGAAAAGACCCTATAGATATATTTTAGAATAAAATGAATCAGTCGACATGGTCTATGAATCTATTCTAATTATCAACGAATTCCGCAAATTTTAGGTGGAATGGGGATTGTACTTCTTTCAACTTCTCGAGGTATAATAACAGACCGAGAGGCTTGACTAGAAGGAATAGGTGGAGAAATTTTGTTTTATATCGTGTAATCCTTTATAATATGCAAATTGGATTCAAAACTTCCTATTTGCGAAAAAGAAAAAAAAGGGGAGAGTTGTCTAATATCTTTCGCATTAGTTGATACCTCAAAGGAACTTTGTTTTATATAGATACTGCCAGTATATAGAGTAAAAATTCAAGTAAGTCCTTATGATTCAACCAAAGGGCTTATAATTTATTGACTCCACAACTATGATTTGAAGGATTGGGTTTTGAACGTCACTATTCCTTTCGTGGGAATACAATTCGAGATGAAAAGTTTCAAGAAACTTATTTTCTTCCAATAAATAGATTCAGAATTAAGGTAATGAATGAGAAATATGAAATTAAGAGCTTATGTTCGTTAAATTTGTGAAAAATACTTATTTTCTTCCAAGAAATAGATTCAGAATTAAGGTAAGGAATGAGAAATATGAAAATAAGAGCTTCCGTTCGTAAAATTTGTGAAAAATGTCGACTAATCCGTAGGAGGGGGCGCATTATAGTAATTTGTTCCAACCCGAGACATAAACAAAAACAGGGCTAATCAGACTTGCCAGAAGAGACGATGTACAAATTAAGAATCTGCTTTTACATGAAATGGATATATCCATATATCTCTGACTCATATTTATGAGATGATAAAATATGGCAAAAGCTTTACCGAAAATTAGTTCGCGTCAAAATGGACATATTAGTTCACGTATGGGTGCACGTAGAATACCAAAAGGAGTTATTCATGTTCAAGCAAGTTTCAATAGTACCATTGTCACAATAACAAATGTACGGGGTCGAGTAGTTTCTTGGTCCTCAGCTGGTACTTCTGGATTCAAAGGTACGAGAAGAGGAACACTGTTTGCTGCTTAAACTCCAATAACAAACTCTATCCGTACAATAGTGGATCAAGGTATGCAACGATCGGAAGTCATGATAAAAGGTCCCAGTCTCGAAATAGATGCAACATTATGAGCAATTCGACGCAGTGGTATACTATTAAATTTCGTACGGGATGTAACTCCGATGCCATATAATGGTTGTAGACCTTCGGAAAAAAGACGTGTGTAGAAGTGAACATTGAAGAAATCTCAAGAGAAATAAAAGATTCGATGATCTAATCAAATAATAGTACTATGGTTCAAGAGAAAGTAACAATATCTACTTGGACACTATAGTGGAAGTGTGTTCAATCAAGAACAGACAGTAAACGCCTTTATTATGGACGCTTTATTCTGTCTCCACTTATGAAAGGCCAAGCCGACACAATATGCATTGCGATGCGAAGAGCTTTACTTGGGGAAATAGAAGGAACATGTATCACACGCGTAAAATCTGAGAAAGTACCACCTGAATATTCTACCATAATGGGCATTCAAGAGTCGGTACATGCAATTTTAATGAATTTTAAAGAGATTGTGTTGAGAAGTAATTTATATTGAACTTCTGACGCGTGTATTTGTGTCAAGGGTCCTGGATATGTAACTGCTCAAGATATCATCTTGCCACCTTATGTGGAAATCGTTGATAATACACTAGCATATAGCTAGTTTAACGGAACCAATTTATTTTTGTATTGGATTACAAATTAGAGTACGAAAATCGTGGATATCTTATAAAAACGCCACATAACTTTAAAGATGGAAGTTATCCTATAGATGTTGTATTCATGCCTGTTCGAAACGCGAATCATAGTATTCATTCTTATGGGAATGGGAATGAAAAACAAGAGATACTTTTTATCGAAATATGGACAAATGGAAGTTTAACTCCGAAAGAAGAACTTCATGATGCATCTCGAAATTTAATTGATTTATTTATTCCCTTTTTACATATGGAGGAAGACAACTTATATTTACAGGACAATCAACACACGGTTCCTTTATCCCAATTTACCTTTCATGATAAATTGGCTAAACTCATAAAAAAGAACATTGAAATTGATTTTTATTGACCAATCATAATTGTCTTCCATGATCTATAATTGCCTCAAAATGTCCAATATATTTAAATTATTGAACCTTTTGAATAACAACCAAGAAGATCTTATTAAAATTGAACATTTTCATTGTGAAGATATAAAACAGATATTGGGCATTTTAGAAAAATATTTCGTAATTGATTTAGCAAAAAATAAGTTTTAAATCTGTTGGACTTACTTAGTGAAAATAGATTGAAAAAGCACAATTTAGCAGAATTAATATATAATGTATTAGAAAGAAATTCATAATTATATTGAATAGATGTATCTAGGGAGAATTCACTTTGAAGAAACTATTCCCTATATACACATGTCGTGTTAGTTCACAATCGAATCAATTAATTTTTTTAAAAAATACCTAAAGTTAGGGATTTATCAATAGGTAATGTTGCACCAATGCCCAACCAAAGGGCGACTGTACCAATAAAAAAGACAATCATCGCTAGATACATCAATAAAAAATTAATTGATTCAATTGTGAACTAACACGACATGTGTATCTAGGGAATAGTCTCTTCAAAGCGAATTCTCCCTAGATACATCTATTCAATTTAATTATGAATTTCTTTCTAATATATGATATATTAATTGTGCTAAATTGTGCTTTTTCTATCTATTTTCACTATTAAGTCTAATAGATTTAAAACTTATTTTTTGCTAAATCTATTACGAAATATTTTTCTAGAATGCCCAATATCTATTTTATATCTTCGCTACGAAAATGTTCAATTTTCATAAGATCTTCTGGGCTTTTATTCAAAAGGTCCAATAATGTATATATATTGGACATTTTGAGGAAATTATAAATCCTGGAAGACAATTCTGATTGGTCAATAAAATTTGATTTCAATGCAATTTTTTTTTATGAGTTTAGCCAATTTATCATGAAAGTTAAAAGGCGATAAAGGAACCGTGTGTTGATTGTCCTGTAAATATAAGTTATCTTCCTCCATATGTAAAAAGGGAATAAATAAATCAATTAAATTTCGGGATGCGTCGTGAAGTGCTTCTTTCGGAGTTAATTTCCATTTGTCCATATTTCGATAAAAAGTATCTCTTGTTTTTCATTCCCATTCCCATAAGAATAAATACTATTATTCGCGTTTCGAACAGGCATGAATACAACATCTATATGATAACTTCCATCTTGAAAGTTATGCGGAATTTTTATAAGATATCCACGATTTCTCTCTGATCTTAGGCATATTTACATGCCTAAGTTGTTAATACTGGCCTATGAATTGATTAGATTGAAGAATGATATTTAGCTACTAACTTGATTTTTGGTGTAACTTCTGATGATTGTGCACTTACACACATACTTAGTTGTTTTAGGAGCATTCGAAGGAATTGGAGTTGGAACCAAGAAAGAAGGAGAAAAGATGTGCACGAAAATCGGCAAGGTAAAGAACCAGCCGTGGCTGGCGCACTGCTTGGCACGGCGCGCCACTGGTGGTACTTCAGAGATAACTTTGTGGAGTGCTAAGAGGCGCGACGCACCAAGGGTCACACTTCAGAGTCCCTTCTCAGGCATACTTAGAGGCGCGACGCGTCAAGGAGGAGATTTCAGAGGCAACTTGTAGTCCCGATGAGAGGCGCAAAGTCCCACGAAAGTTCCGTCTTTTTCAAGTTAAAAGACTTAAAATAGGATTCCTAAGTGCAGTAGGTTTTGACTCCAAGTTATCCTGCTATTATAAATAGACCCTTAAGAGGGGTTCGACATTTGATTTAGTGTGCAAGAGCAAGAACTCAAGTTTGTAATAGGTTTTAATCCATTAACTCTTCTATTTTCCGGAAATTGCATGAACTATTGTATTTTCTTGTTTTATAATAGCATGAGTGGCTAAACGCCCTAGTTCTAGTGCTGTAGCTACAAATTGATTGTTGATTATTTGAGGTTTTTGAATTAATTCTTGGTTGTCATTATAAGTTACTTCTATATTCTTGTTTTAGTATTTTATGCTTCAGCACCATAAGATAAATTTATTGTCTAATCTTAAAATCGAGAGAGGAGGGATTAGATAGACAAGAGAATATAGAGAGCTCGGTCCACCCATTAGATTGAGGTGATTAGTGTTCAGGAGTGAAACCCAGGCGAACACCTTGCTTGGTTATTAAATAGGACGAAATATAAATGCTCGCCAGTTAGTCTATTTATCCCCGTTCAATGATGTAGTTAGATAGCTAACTGGGATAGGTGACGAGAGGTGTATAACCCGGATCATATCATTAACCCTATAAACTAGTAACTTGACAACTGAAATTAGTTCTAAGACAATAATATGGTATATGATATTCTTTATACGTTGCAGCCCTGGAATTGCTTTTAACTTGCTTGAAACATTATATCAAAGTCATTTACAACTAGTTAATTTCAATTAGTGCCTAATTATTAGTAGATAAACAATAAATCATCAACTATTGAAAAGTTACTTTTTACTTTTAGTTGTAGAATTAAGTGAATATAAGTTGATCATAAGTCCATTGGGAATGATAACTCGTTTCTTTAAGAATATATATTACTTGCGTGACCACGTACTCTTGCGTGTATATTGGGGAGCAACATGTTTTTGGCGCCGTTGCCGGGGACTTAGAAATCGATTTATATTTGACCTTCTTAAGTCTACAATTAGATTATTCAGGTATTAATTACTTGATCTTAGCTTGTTTATTGAAGGCACTTGAATTTCAGGTCTGGCTCGGAAGGGAGAACTTGTCGAACCTTACAACGAACCCAAAAGAGTTTTACGGTAGCGCAGAAAAATGAATCAGGGATAACAAGGAGAATTGGGGTTAGGTCTTTCGGGAAATATTGATGATGATACTCAAGACAACTTGAATAACCCAGAAAACGTGAATAACCAAAGGAACCAAATAACCAAGGATTACCGCATGTCGTACCTGCAAGACCAATTCGTGATGTGGCAGTCCCATTGACAACCTATTTGGCATCTAGCATTAGGAAATCTCCACCAGGGGGTGATGAGTCCACAAATTGGACTCATTTAGGGCTTTATTTCAATAGAAATAGTGTCCTCGAATGTTTGTTTTATCTCAACGCCTGATTGAAATGCTTAAGTTTTAGGTATTTGAAGTTTTACTGGAAGCATGGACATTTAGGCGCAAAACGGAGCAAAAAGGGGTTAAAAAGAACAAGAAATGAAAGTCTGCGGATCGCCGAGTCCAACTTGGCAAGTCACCGAATTGATATGCACCGCCCTTTGTTCCAGTACGCGAAGCCTTGAAGGAAGTGGATCGAAAGACGAGGAAAGGAGCAGTCGGCGAGTCGCCAATTAATTCCACAAAGTAGTATAGTATCGCCCAATGATCCAAAATACGAGGATGCTGAAGTCAAGACACTAAAGGCGATGAGCTGATTAAAGTGTGGATCGCCAAGTTCATCAGCGATCTTGACTAATGTCGCCGAAAGATCTGCCGCAACCCAATCTATGAATACTATAAATACTATTTAGAGTTGTAGTCTTAGTTTGGAACATTTTAGAGTAAAAATTATTATTAGTCTATAGTATATTTCTCTCTAGTTTGGACAGGGTTTTGTGGAGACTTGAAGAAAGGAGTTCATCTTCCCTAAGTGGGAAGTGGGTCTTCTTTATTTCTTCTTCCGTAGCTTAATTCGAGGTTTAATTTCTTATACCCAGTTGATTTCTTTATCATGTTAGGTATAATTTCTTATTTGTTGATGTGTGGCTAAAAAACCCCATTCTTGGGGTGTGATTTACTAAATATGGGTTGATATTCTTATTGGATCTTACTTGCTGATAGGTTATATGTATGTTAATGGTGATTTCACCTAGTGGTTGTGGTTTAATCTAAAGGGTTTGTAGTTCCAAATACAACGCCACACATGTGTTTTCGGCTTTCCCGAGAGGGAGGTCGCGAAACCAAACCACTACACTGATGGCCTGAGGAGTGAGTCGACATGAGGTTCAGCCCGAGAGGGTGAGCCCTAGTCCCATATCCTAACACTCAGCTCGAGATAGTGAGTGGGGTAAGGCGTAGGCTAGTCTTCATGCAGCAAATGGGTGTCTGAGAGGAACACACTTAAAACGGGATAAGTTTCCTGAGAGGGAACTTATTTCCATTTAAAGCTTAGCCTAGTTACTATTGTCTTGCAAATTTTCTATTGAAAGCATATACCCAACGATTTATCTCAACCTGTATTGCGGTCACATCCCAAGAACCTTTTCCCATACTTGATTTTCTTGTTTATTTTGTTGTTTTGGTACTTGTTACAAAACCCCCATTTGATATTTGACACTTTCGTGTCTCCCCCTTTAATTTACTATGTTTTGTTCGTTAATATCTTCAGTTGCCACTAGTTAGAATGTAATTTTATTTTTCTATCATTTCTCAAAATCACTCCCTTAGGACACCACCTCAATCCTTGGTTGGGTTACTATATTATCGACGATCGTAGACACTCATACCGTAAGATAGTGTCGTTGGTCACAATAAGCATCAAAATGGCGCCGCTGCCGGGGAGTGGTGTTATTTGAAATTTTTTAGTTTAATAGAATTGTTGTTCTTATTAGTAGTAGTTTACTTACCTAACTCTTAGTTTTGTTTTTCTTTGAGTTTTCTTTTGGTTGTATGTAATCCCTAGGATCATTGGCAAGAATATCTGCTTTGGATCATTGGCAAGAATATCTGGTTTTTATTTTATTTTTTATCTTAGTTTTAGCTTTAATAACTTAATTTTTAGCTTTTCTTTGCTTGTTTGTGTTGAAAACATAAATTATGAGTGAGGACGTGGGGGACAGTTACAACGCAAACAACCCATTGAATATTGACTTGCACCAAGATGACATTGACGATGTTATTAGTGTATATGACCCCGCTCCATTGGGTGAGATAGGTGCAATTCGCTTCCGCAGGGTGGTGGAAACAGAAATTTTGAAGTCACTAGCACAACACTCCATCTCATACATTCAAGGGGCCTATACGGAGGATTGGATCATGAAGACTCACATGAATATATCCAAAGCTTTTTGGACGTATGTGTTCCGTTGTAATTCAAAAATTAGTTGCAAGAAGCCATCAGGCTTTGCTTATTTCCATTGTCACTGACAGGAGCAGCCACTACGTGGTTGTCTGAGCTTCCCAAAAGTTTTATCACATCATGGAAAGAAGTAGTCACAGCTTTCAACAATAGATTGTTTCCCCCGTAAAAAATGATGAAGTTGAGGGATGAGATTCAGAATTTCAAATAGAAAGCAAGTGAACCAATTCATGAGTCGTGGATTAGATATAAAAGGTCTCTGCGAAAATCCCCAACACATGGGCTGCCAAGTGGGTTGCTACGCCAATATTTTTACCGAAGTCTTGATTCAGTCAACAAAGGGATAGCTGATCAATTGGTTCAAGGCGGCATAATGTTACAGCCCTTTGACGTGGCCTCATTTCTCATAGATGGTATGGTGAGAGTAAATCAAGCTTGGAACACCAAAGAAGATCAAGTCTCCCCTCTGTGCTTCAGGCTGACGCAGGAGCAACTCGATAAAGAAAAAGAGAGGGATGAAAACATCAAAAAGATGTTGTCTTAGATGTTGTCTTAGATGGTCGATTTACATGAGCACTATCAACCGCGGGTTGGAAATCAAGGTTGGAACCACCCTAGAGGTGAAGGACCTAGGTGATATTTCCAAGAGTGGATTGAGCATAACGATCATGAAGAATACCAAACTCAATTTAGTGACAACCCGACATCAAGGGGGAGTGACAGCAGCCTTAAGGTGAATGATCTACTGAGGCGAATTCTTGAGAAAGTTGAAGGCTCTTATGATTTGCTAAAGAGAATGCGAGATGATTTTTCTTTTCTAAATAGTAAAGTGAACTCTCATGCTAATGCCATCAAGATGCTGGAAGGTCAATTGAATCTCATATCACTCCAACTAACAACCAAGATGCCAAAGGAAAATGAGGAGGAAGAGCTAGTTGTAATTACCCGTAGCGGGAAGGTAGCGATAAGTAATGAAGGATAAGAACGTCAGGAAAATCAGGGTGGGGAAGAAACAGAAATTGCCGATCATCAAAACCTCGGCAAGAAAGCACAAGAAGGAATGAATCAGCACAATGAAATTCCAGAAATAATACAACCCTTACCAAAAATACCTCCACCTTTTCCCGAGCGTTTGAAAAAGAAGAATGAAGATGAGAAGTTTAAAAAATTCTTGTTTGTGTTCAAGAAGTTGTCCATCAACCTTCCTTTGGTGAAAGCATTGCTGCAGATGTTAGGGTATGCTAAATTCATGAAAGAGCTAGTCACCAAGAAGAGGATCTTGGATTATGAAATGGTTGAAGTGCCTCATAGCTACAGTGTGATAATGACAAAGGAGTTGATCACTAAAAGAGAAGACCCTGGTGCTTTCACCATCCCGTGTACTATTGGAATGCTCCAATTTTCCAAGGCTTTATGTGACCTAGGAGCAAGCATCAAACTGATGCCATACGCCATATAGAAGCAACTTGGATTGGGAGAACCAAAGGCAACTACAATGAGACTTCTCATGGCAGATCGATCGATCAAGCATCCTGTTGGGATCCTTTACGATATCTTGGTTAAAGTAGATCGGTTCATATATCCAGCTGACTTTGTGATTTTAGACTGTGACATTGATGTTGAGGTTGCCAGCATCAAACCGGCAGAGCATTAGTGGATGTTGAAAGCGGCAAGTTGAAATTCCGTGTGAATGCCTATGAGGTAACTTTCAACATCTGCAAATCCATGAAACAACCAAGTAATATCCATGTAGTGTCTACTGAAGATGTCATAGATGAGGTAGTGACAAGTGTGAGCCATCTGTTGCCCAAGAATGAGTCTTTTGAGTCAATACTTGCAAATCATGACGAATCGAAAATTCAGGAATATGATGAAATGATTGCAGCCCTAACAGGGTTAAGAGCATATGCACGAAATCCAATTAAGTTGGATATCGACCTAAAAAACCAATGCAGCCCACCTGCAAAGCCATTGATTGAAGAGCCGCCAACTATAGAACTGAAAGTACTCCCATCCCATCTCAAGTATGTTTTCTTGGGAACTAACAACACTCTGCCAGTGATTATTGCAGCAAATCTGAGTGAAGGGTAGGTAAAAGTGCTTGTTGAAGTACTGCAGAAGCACATAAAAGTGATCGGATGGAGCATAGTTGATATCGTGGACATCCCCCCGGTATCTGCACCCATAAGATTCGGCTTGACAGTGAATGCAAACCTAGTGTGGAGCATCAGCAAAGGTTGAACCCCCCGATGCAAGAGGTAGTAAAAAATGAGATAATCAAGTGGCTTGATGCAGGAGTAATCTATCTGATTTCAGACAACAAATGGGTCATCCCAGTGCAATGCGTACCAAAAAATAGTGGCATAACAGTGGTCCCAAACGCTAAAGGAGAGCTTGTGCCGACTAAACCTGTAACGGGATGGAGGTTGTGCATGGATTATCAAAAGCTAAATTCATGGACTGAAAAGGACCATTTTCCAATGCCTTTCATGGACCAGATGCTTGACAGGTTATCAGAGAGAGGGTGGTATTGTTTTTTGGTTGGATACTTCGAATACAGCCAGGTATCTATTGCACCAGAAGATCAAGATAAAACCACTTTCACATGCCCTTATGGGACCTTGGCATTCAAAAGGAGGCCATTCAGACTTTGTAATGCACCGACAACTTTTCAACGATGATTGTTGTCCATCTTTGCGGATATGGTTGAGGACTCTCTGGAAGGCTTTATGGATTATTTCTCAGTCGTGGGGGACACATTTGAAGAATGCTTGACACATTTAGAGCAAGTGCTCCAAAGGTGTGTGGAAAATAATGTAGTCCTAAATTGGGAGAAATGCCATTTCATGGTAAAATAAGGCATTGTTCTTGGGCATAAAGTGTCGCCACAAGGGTTGGAAGTTGACAAAGCAAAAATTGAGGTTATAGAGAAACTACCACCACCGATCTCAGTAAAGGGGATTCGGAGTTTCTTGGGCCATGCAGGTTTCTATCGGAGATTCATTAAGGATTTCTCAAAGATCGCACAACCTCTATGCAAACTCTTAGAGAAGGAAGTGAAATTCTACTTTGATGACGCTTGTATGGCAGCATTTAAATGTTTGAAGGAGAAATTGATATCCACACCAATTATCATCAGCCCCAATTGGTCAGAACCATTCGAAATAATGTGTGATGCGAGTGGGATGGCATTAGGTGTAGTATTGGGACAAAAGCGTACCAAACTATTTCACACAATTTATTACGCAAGCAAGACTCTAAATAGTGCCCAGTGAAAATACATAGTCACTGAACAAGAGTTGCTAGCAGTGGTCTATGCTTTCGAAAAGTTCCGGGCATACTTGCTGGTCACTAAAGTAGTTGTTCATACAGACCATGCAGAACTCCGATACCTCATGGAAAAAAAGGATGTGAAGCCAAGACTGATAAGATGGGCGCTATTATTGCAAGAATTCAATTTTGAGGTAAAAGATTGAAAAGGTTGCGAGAATCAAGTTGCAGATCACCTATCGCGGTTAGAGAGTAAATTAGGTACTGAGCAGGAAAAGGAAATAAATGACTCATTCCCAGACGACTGTCACTCACACACGTTCCATGGTATGCGGACTTTGCAAACTACATCGTATGTGGGTTGATTGCCAATGAGTTAAAATCTTACCAACGAAAGAGGTTCTTATTTTATGCTAAAAGATATTTCTGGGACGAGCCATACTTATTTTGGGAATGTGCTTATCATGTCATAAGAAGGTGTGTTCCGGAAGAAGAACCAATAGAGATACTCCATGCCTGCCACACATCACCAGTCGGGGGTCATCATAGTGGAAACCATACCGCAGCTAAGATTCTCAAAAGTGGTTATTATTGGCCTTCTCTTTACGATGATGCCCATGATTTTGCAAAGATATGTCCTCAATGTCAGCAGCAGGGCGGAGTGTCAAGAAGACACGAGTTACCCCTTACACCGATTTTGGAAATTGAACTATTCGATGTGTGGGGAATCGATTTCATGGGCCCATTTGTCAGCTCGTTTGGAAACAAGTTATCTTAGTAGCTGTGGACTATGTGTCCAAATGGGTGGAGGCTGTCGCACTCCCGAATAATGAAAGAAGAACCGTTGTCCAATTTTTGAAATGCCACATCTTTGCACAGTTTGGCACTCCAAGAGCAATCATTAGTGATGGAGGATCGAATTTTTATAATAAGTGATTTTCCAGTGCATTGAGAAAATACGGAGTAAAACACAAAGTCGCCACTCCATACCACCCCCAAACGAGCGGACAAGTTGAGGTGTCAAATCATGAGATCAAAAGCATTCTATCCAAGACAGTAAACGGCAGCAGAACCGACTGGTCCAGAAAGCTCGACGATGCCCTGTGGGCATATCGGACTGTTTATAAGACACCTATAGGAATGTCCCCATATCAGCTAGTTTTTGGTAAATCATGCCATTTACCTGTTAAGCTAGAACACAAAGCCTTATGGGAATTGAAAGCTCTGAATTTAGATTGGACCAAGGCTTTAAGGGAGAGATTGGACCAGTTGAATGAAATAGATGAGTCCAGGCTCAGATCTTACGACAACTCAGCCATTTACAAAGAGAAAATGAAGAAATGGTACGACACACAGATAGTCCAGAGAGAATTCAATTTGGGAGATTGGGTGTTATTGTACAACTCATGACTAAGGCTATTCCCAGGGAAGCTAAAATCAAAATGGTCTGGGCCTTTCAGAGTGACACGAGTGTTCACCAATGGTGCCATAGAAGTTGAAGGTAAAGAGGGACCGCCATTTAAAGTTAACGGATAGAGTTTGAAGTTATACCTTAGGGACTGCCAGGGAATTGCTTTAGTTGAAGAATTGTATCTGGAAGATGCTTGATAGTATTCCTACGTCGAGTCACGATGTTAAATAAGGTGCTTATTTGTAGGCAACCCAAGATTCTTACCAATTACATCTATTTGATAAAATAATAATGTGTCAATTGTGTAGATAGCAACGTGGATAGTGAACAAACAGTGCAAATAGGCGCAACACAACTCAATTCAGCGACACACAAAAAGAATCGGCAAGATCAGGACATCTTTAGCAAACCGCAGACAGATTCAGCGATCACACTATTAACCACCGTTTGAACTCTCCAAGTTAGGGTTTGGAGTTTGTAAAACTCGACGGACGTAAAAAAAATTAACAGCAAATCGTCGACCGTGTAGGCGAGCACATTGCAAACCGCCGTTCGAAGTCACCTGCAACCAGAGGTCCTGTAATCTTTCGTAAGGAAGCTACATACTCAGCGTGCCGCCGACTGAACATGCCAGTATAATTAATGTCACTGAATAGGCGATAATTAATTTACTACTTACCCCACTTTTTCATATGCCCTAACTCACACGTGCACACTAGTTTTATATTTCATGTATTATTAGAGTATTCACGTTGCTAAATTGTACTCAGTTATGGATTGTATGGCAGCAGAGCATCTTCACACAAGTTTGGTTATTCAACACCCTGAGTTATTTTGAGGGATCTAGCCTCATTTGCAACTTTGATCAAAACATCTTTGGGTCAACTGGTTTACTTTATCGATTCCCATTTAACACTTATTACTTGCATTTGAGGACAAATGCTCTTTATTGTGGTGGGTGAGGCCCACACCTTTTGTGTTGACATTCATGTTTTGTTCTGTATAAATTTGGGTTGTCTGCTTTCATTTGTGTTTTAATTACTACTTTTTTGTGGATGTTGAAGCTTATGGCTCCTGTTGTTTTACTTGCAAACTAATTTTGATCCTTTCGAAAAAATTTCGCCACCTCTTGTGTTGAAAGTGGTTGTTCTTTTGCAAAAATTTAAGTCTCGATTTCGATCAATACCGATGACTTGAATAGTGCTCTCAATTGAACAAACATGAATGCACAGCTACGATGAGGCCAAATTAAGTTACATAGACAATATGTGCACTCTTTGCATCTTGGTGTGACTAGCCATTTATCAAATTGATTTTCTTGTGAGGATCGTTGCAAACTAGCGAACGTGGCTAGTCTTGTTTCACTGATGTATCGATGCCTTGTGTGATTAGCCTACTATGACCATGCATGAATAAACCTAGAATTTTCCCCGTTAGTCTGATTGATTTAGAAAGGTGTCCTCTTGAGATGATTTTAGGCAACTTTTGAAGAGTGTGAACTAATTTAATATATACCTCTTTTTGTGGCCTACCTGTGAGCGTATGAAACTCTTTTGAACACCCTTTGAGCCTTACCTTTCTTTGGAAGAAACTTGATGAACCCTAGACCTTACTTGAACCACGACCTATAATCTTGTTGAGTTGTGGTTTAGCGAATAGCCAACTTAGGCCAAAAGCCTAAGTTGGGGGTGTGGTGAAAGAGAAAAGGAAAAGTCAAGAAGTGCTAGAAAAGTCGCCCTTAACCCATGGTATTGCATGAAAAGGGAACCTCTTCTATTCAAATAAAAAAATTAAATGTGGAATAAAGTACGAAGAGAATCGGGTTTCAAGCAATCCATGGAGGAGAATAAAACAAAAAAAGGGTGACTTAGAAGCACTAGAAAAATAATTGATAAAGGAAAAGAAGGGAATGCCTTGAGAAGACCACAACTCACGAGGAAAAAGTCACTGAGCCTAAATGACCATGCCTTTGCACTCAGCCCCATTACAAGCCTTAGAAAGAAATTTTTGATCTTGAGTAAGCTCGATCGAAAGTCAATTGGAAAATAAGGGTAAACCTATGGGTGAAAACATGCATTGTGTTCCTCTTTTTTGAGTGTGAGCGTTGTAACTGATTCCTGATCTTAAATTGACTCATATATGTGTGTGAATGTGGAATAATTTTTACGTGATGGCATTTAGATACCTTTGTTGAGCTTAAACTTACACATGTAGCAGGTATTGCGAGTATGAGAATCTTTGGAAATGGTGTGTCACAATTTGAATCTTTGAGTACTCAAGTGATCCTTGCATAAGTAAATTGAGTCTTGTTGTGTGCATTCATGATTTAGTCTTGTTTAACACTGTTTGAGGCACCCTATTTGAACTGCTGAACTTGAGTTTGCTTGAGGACAAGGAAAAGTTTAAGTTGGGGGTGTTGATGAGTCCACAAATTGGACTCATTTAGGGATTTATTTTAATAGAAATAGTGTCCTCGAATGCTTGTTTTATCTCAATACTTGATTAAAATTCTTACGTTTTAGGTATTTGAAGTTTTACTGGAAGCATGGACACTTAGGCGCAAAATAAAGCAAAAAGGGGCTGAAAAGAACAAGAAATGAAAGTCTGTGGATCGCCGAGTCCAACTTGCCGAGTCGCCGAATTGACATGCACCGACCTTTGTTCTAGTACGCGAAACCTTTAAGGAAGTGTATCGAAAGGCGAGGAAAGGAGCAGTCGGCGAGTTGCCGATTAATTCCGCGAAGTAGTACTGTAACGCCCAATGATCCAGAATACGAGGATGCTGAAGGCAAGACACTGAAGGTGATTAGCTTATTCAAGGGCGGATCACTGAGTTCATCGGCAATCTCTACTAATGTGGCCGAACGATCCGCCGCAGCACAATCTGTGAAAACTATAAATACTAGTTAGAGTTGTAGTTTTATTGTGGAACATTTTAGAGTAAAAATTATTATTGGTCTATAGTACTTTTCTCTCAAGTTTGGAGAGGGTTTTGTAGAGACTTGAAGAAA
>NW_006239235.1:566749-604413 GCF_000226075.1 Solanum tuberosum
CGGCTTGCTCGAGAGGGAGGTCGCGAAACCAAAACCATTAGACTGATGGCCTAAGGAGTGGGTCGACATGAGGTTCAGCCTGAGAGGGTGAGCCCTAGTCCCATATCCTAACACTCAGCTCGAGAGAGTGAGTGGGGTAAGGTGTAGGTTGGTCTTCATGAGGCAAATGGGTGTTCGAGAGGAACACATTTGAAACAGGGTAAGTTACCCGAGAGGGAACTTATTTCCATTTAAAGCTTAGCCTAGTCACTATTGTCTTGCAAATTTCCTATTGAAAGCATGTACCCAACGATTTATCTCAACTTGTATTGCGGTCACATCCTAAGAACCTTTTCCCATACTTGATTTTCTTGTTTATTTTGTTGTTTTAGTACTTTTTAGAAAACACTCATTTGATATTTGACACTTTTGTGTCTCCCCATTTAATTTACTATGTTTTTGTTCGTTAATATCTTTAGCTACAACTAGTTAGAATGTAATTTTTTTTCTATGAATTCTCAAAATCGCTCCATTAGGACATGACCCCAACCCTAGGTTGGGTTACTATATAATCGACGATCGTAGACACTCATACCGTAGGATACTGTCGTTGTTCACGATAAGCATCAGGGGGTAGATTTGAAGCAGAGCATGGTACAGATCCTCCATTCTAATGGGTAATTCACCGGTTCCCGCTTGAGGATCCTCAAATCCATCTTAGGACCTTCATACATATTACTAATACATACATTCCAATTAGAGTCTCATCGAACTATGTGAGGCTGACTTTGTTCTTGTACTTATTGTTAGGATCTGCAAGGCGTTGGTTAGATTCTGAGCCACCAAACTCGATCACTACTTGGGATGATCTAGAAAAGAAATTCCTGAGTCGATTTTTTTCATCCAAGAAAACTGCTAAGCTGAGGGGTGAGATAATAAACATTGTTCTAAAACAAGGGGAGGACATGTACCAAGCATGGGAGTGTTACAAACATATGTTGAATGCTTGTCCACACCACATGCAAACTAATGAGGTACTTGCTCACACTTTCTTTAAGGGTTCAGAATATAATGATCGTGCTCTTCTTAATAGTGCACTAGGTGGACATGCCCTATCTAGAACAAGTGAAGAGTTCTTCGACTTACTCGATAAACTTTCTGAAGGGAACCAAGAGTATGAGGGGGAAATGTGTAGAACCCCAACCCAAAAGGCTGCAGGGATCTTTGATGTAGACCTAGCTACTGCCATAAATGTAAGATTAGATGCAATGCAACATAACATGACCTTACATTTTAAACAAATGGCTCTAAATCAGGAACCGGTAAACGTGGTACAACTAGCATCAAATTGGTGTGAGGTATGTGTTAGTGGAACTCATGAAACCGAGCAATGTGAGGCAAACCCAGATTCCGTAAAGTATGTGGGTAATGCGCAAAGGGGTGGAGTGCAACAAAATTATGGAACACTTAAAACCCTAGTTGGAAGAACCATCCTAACTTCTCATGGGGAGGTAACCAAAACCAAAATTAGGCGCAAGGGGTTAACCAATACCGTTCTCAAGGGGTTGGGCAACAACACTTCAATCCTAACTAAGGCCGAAATTCTAGTGCACCAAAAGGGGGGATGACCACTGAAGAGCTACTCCAAAAGCTCATGACTGAAATAGGGATCAAATTAAATGCTAGAATACATAAGCAGAATGAGAACATTAGAAACTTCCAGATATCCCAAATTAGTTTAGAAAAACAAGTTGCGCAAGTGGCTAATTCTTTGAACTTGCGTCCCTAAGGTGGGCTGCCCAGTGATACTGAGCCCAACCCAAAGCAATTGCATGTGGTAAGTATTAGAAGTGGGCTGCAATTAGAGGAACTAGCTCCAAAGAAGAGAGACCCTGAGGTAAGTAACAAAAAAAAGAAGGTAGAAGAGGTAGTAGAAAGCTCCAATGCTGAGGTACCCGTTCCTCAAATAAAATTACCACCTCCATTTCCACAAAGGCTGAAAAACCAGAATGAACATGATTGCTTCGGTAAATTTCTCTCTCCTTAAACAGGTTCACATTAATTTACCTTTGGTTGACATTTTGCAGGGTATCCCGAAGTATGCTAAATACATGAAGGACATTGTGGCGAGCAAGAGGAGGCTCACTAAATATGAAACTGTAGCACTTACTGAGGAGTGCAGCCCAAGGATCCAAAATAGACTACCTAAAAAGTTAAAAGATCCAGGTAGTTTCACTGTGCAGATTACAATTGGGAAAAGTGTTCATTCCCGGGGGTTGTGTGATTTGGGGGTAAGTATAAATTTGATGCCCTTATCTTTTTATCAAAAGCTTGGGTTGGGTAGTCCAAAATGAACCACTGTTATTCTTCAACTCGCTGATATCCATTGCTAGGCCAGACGGGGTGGTAGAAGATGTGTTTGTGCAAGTAGGTTCATTGATTTTTCCAGTAGATTTTGTGGTCTTAGATTTTGAACCTGATTTTGAAGTTCAATTCAATTTGGGACTACCTTTCTTGGCCACGGGTAGGCCATTGATTGATGTACCAGCTGGTCAACTAACTATGATGGCACATGATAAGGTGTCATGCCCTGAGAGCACCCCCTTGGCGTAACACGACGTAATTGACCCCGAAGGGGTCTTATACAAGCCCTTAGCATATTCCTCATTGCATATAAACATTGAATAATGTGGAAATTAAAAACATCTCAACATCAATGTCAAAGTGACTCATAATAGAAAATAGAAAATAGAAAGTAGAATGTCTAGGCATCATCATCTCCATGAAACCATCTAAGTACACATAAGAATCTCAAATAGAGACCATAGCCCTTTACAATAGAATTATCTCAAAATGACAAGTACATAAGTAGTCTAATAGTCTATTACAATATAAGGAGTATAAGTGTCATAATGTGTGTCCTCGAAACTTGAGGAAATACCAAAAAGGCTTGGAGAAGTCTAAATCCAAGCTTGAGTCTCTTAGTAGCACAATCACTTCCCGGAACCTACACTTAGTAGAAAAAGGAAGAAATATGGGTTAGCACAATCAATTGTACTAATTATGGAAGCCATTCAATTAAAACAATTTAAATCATGTACAAAGGGAACTTTAGTTGAAAACATGCTATTTCAAGTTAGAAGCCATAATGCATATTCAGGGAACATTTAGCCAATCCGCATTACAAGGTAAAAGAGACATTCATGATCATAACAAGAGGCCATAATCTACACCTTACATATTTGACTTCCTTTTACAATATACCATCATACGACAACACCCATGCCCCCCACCTCCCCTTTCAAGTTCACTTGTGCAATGTACATATGAAGTCCCATACCCCCATATATACTAAGTAAAGCCATCAAGAAGACACACATGTAGTAACATACATAATCAACATCATAATAGGTGACACCAACCTTAACATAATTCATACCTTACTATATATAAAGGACTCACACAAGAACTCCTCAAAGAAACCACTTGTACAATGCATAGGTAAAGTCCCATACCCTCACCTACACTAAGTAGTATCCCTCAAGTAGTCCTAGTTAGAGTTCATAAGTCCTATTCATACATTAGATCATCTTCTTAAAACATAGGGATGTTAGCAACAACTGACATAGACCATGTGAGCTTCATGAAATCCGGTGTTGTACTCACACACCGAAAAGACAGTGTTCCACTTGCCAAGGTAGAACAAACATAATAGCATTTAGGTGGATCCACTAGCTAATACCTATGTGGGATAACATAGTTATGGAACAAGGAGATTGCTACTAGAAACCCAGACATGCTAAACGTAAAAGATTTCCATCTCATGAGACAACATATATATATTGGGAACCCGGACTTGCTAAACGTATAAGGAACCCATATGGGAAGCTGGAGTTGCTAAACGTAAAAGCTTCCATCTCATATTCATGTTCCCTCGGTGCTAAGCAGAATTCCCTCTTTAAAGTAGTATTAGGGCTTTATTTACAGATTTATTCAATAACTAGTACACCAGGGATTGAACCCATCACTTATCATATAACTCACAAGTTCTAATATGAGAATAACCTTTCATCGTAGAACCATCAACATACAATAATGTTCATTCATAACATAGTCATACAGTGTTCCTGAGATTTACCTTTTATTCATCATACCAACACTACCATAATCATAACTTAACATTCATGTTCGTATCATAGCATACTTGTCAACACTTGGGGTTGTAGGGAAGAGGAACCATAACTCACTCACTACAATTCATAATCAAGTAGCACCTCCACCATAAGCGGATCAACAATTCAATATATAAACATTCATCAATTTGAAAATCTTTATTCATAACTTTCAAGGATCACATCAAGATTCAACTCTAATTCATTGGTAATCATTCACCATATAGAGCAACATCATAATACAATAACGAATTCCACAATTTACATATTAGATTGACATCCTTCATTAAGCATTAAAGTCATACTAGGATTTAAAGTGACAAAGAAGGGGAATTCATGGGTCTTGTGGGGATTTGTTCAAAACCCAACAACACTAAATTAGTTCATCCACAAACCCTAATATACAACCATATTTAATCATTGTAAACCAAATAAAAGACATTTGGAAAGTTACCCACGAAATTGATAGAAACCTAGAACCTTGGGGAACCTTAAAACCATATTTTTGAGAGTGCCTCTTGGGGAAAAGATCCCAAGAGTGAAAAACAACCATACCTTAGTTGATTCCTTGAGAGTAAATGGAGAAACTCCATGCAATTTGGGAAGAAACCTTGAAACCCTAGCTGCAATGTAATCTTCTTCTTCTAAAGTCTTTAGAGAGAGAAAGAGTTTAGAGAGAAGTGGGTTTTGAATTTATTATTTGGAGTTATAAGGTGAAAGACTTGGTTATTACTTAATAATACCCTAAAGTACCTAATATAACTATTTATAACCGTTTTTAACCCTTAAGTAGGTAATTAGTAAATTACTAAACTACCCCCACTTAAACAGTGTGGAGGCAGTGAGCTCGAGTGCCATCCACGAATTCCCAACAATGGGGCGTGGGTTGAACCACGGGCCGTGCTGGCCACTCGTGGTTTGGTACTGAGAGGGTGCAGACAAGGGTCCTGGTGAGGAGACTAAGTCTCAACTCACGAGACCCTTCCACGGAGCGTGAGTCGGTCTACGAACCGTACTGCATGCTCGTGGTTTGGGACTGAGGGGGTTTATTTGGAGGCCTGTTGGAGGATTCTAAGTGTGGACTCATGACTCCCTTCCACGAGGCGTGAGTCAACCTACTCCTCGTGATTCCAACCTGTTTTGGGCAGCCTCTACTATCTTTTTGGTTTCAAGTTTGGGTCCTCCTCAACGACCTCTTGGGTGATCCTAGTGGAGTCGTACCCGGACGTTTGGACCCTAAACATAAAATCTTACCGTTTAAACCCTTTTATTCAAACTTTAGTCCACCTACGACACTCTAAAGTCAATTCACAAGACCTAACACCTCACTAGTTCAATGCACTAGTTTCCGGACGTCGTGGTCGTTCCTTGACGTTTATGCATTAACATTTTCTTACCAGTTTATTGACATTAAAATAGGTCTTGAAACATCATTTCTACTCTCATTAAGTCATTAGTCATCATTTAGGCTCTAGCATAGGTCGTTAGATTTCTGGAGTGTTGCAATACCCCCTTCCCCCCCTTAGAATATTCGTCTTTGCATGACACTTTAATCACTCCTAGGGGGACAAGGACTCAAGACTAGCAGCCAAACAACAACATATATCAATCACATAGACATTGCATATGAGGAAACACCTTTTCCACATCATTAGCTCAGTGCGACATAAGCAAAGAAACTATTACAAAATTAATCTCATTATGCACCAAAATTACCATTTCATATAAACATAGGAGGAACTACCTTCTCCAACACAAGCAAGCTCATCATAGCAATATTAAACAGCCATGCTACTCCATCACAACCTAATCAACATGTTCATTAACGTATCTCATGAGGTCACTTATGTCAATATCATAATCAAATGCAAAACAACCTGATATTTAACATATCTTTTAATTATACACCATTAAGTATGCTCATAAATTTTTACCTTATAAGTCAAATTATCCAATTATCATACAAAAGCAATTCAACAAGAGGGACATATAATACATGAGAGACTCAATTATATACCTCATGCTTCCTCACATGGATCTACACCATATAAGAGGAAAACATGACAAAAGATCATACCACAAACATAACTCCTAATTCATTACAAACTCAAGAGAAACTACTTACCTAAAGTTTGAATAGGAGTTGCGAGAAAGAGATGAGGATAACGGGACTTTATATCAGCCTCGGCCTCCCAAGTAGCACTCTCAGCTAATTTATTCTGCCATAGAACCTTAACGAAAGCTACTTCTTTATTCCTCAACCTCTTTACTTGCCGGTCTAGGATCTCAACCGGACCCTCTTCATAAGAAAGGTTCTTATCAACACCCAAACCCTCTAAAGCAAGTATGTATACCGGATCACCTATACACTTGTTTAGCATAGAGACACGAAATACCGGGTGAACCGTAGCCAACTCATTAGGCAAGTTCAATTCATAAGCAACATTGCCAACCCTTTTCAAAATCTCATAAGGGCCTACATACCGGGCACTAAGATTCCCCTTTTTACCAAACCTCATCACCCCTTTCATGGCGAGATCTTCACGTAGACCCAATCACTAACCTCAAATTCAAGATTCCTCTTTCTATTGTCCGCATAAAACTTTTACTGACGTTGAGCCATTTTCAACCTATCTCTTATAAGTCGAACCTTTTCAATAGCCTCATAAACCATCTCGGGACCAAGAAGAGCAAATTCACCTACTTCAAACCAACCAACCGGAGATCTACACCTCCTACCATAATGTGCTTCAAATGGTGCCATGGCAATACTTGAATGGTAACTATTGTTGTAGGCAAATTCAATCAAGGGTCACGCCCCGAGAGTACCCCCTCAGCGTAACACGGCGTACTTTACCCCGAGGGGATCTTATATAAGCTCTTAGCATATTCATCATTGCATATAGACATTGAATAATCCAGAAATTAAAAGCATTTCAACATCAATGTCAAAGTGTCTCATAATACAAAATAGAAAGTAGAATGTCTAGACATCATCATCTCCATGAAACCATCTAAGTACACATAAGAATCTTAAATAGTTTACAATAGAATTGTCTCAAAATGACAACTACTTAAGTATTCTAATAGTCTATTACAATATAAGGAATATAAGTGTCATAATGTGTGTCCTCGAAACTTGAGGACATACCAAAAAGTCTTGGAGAAGTCTAAATCCAAACTTGAGTTTCTTAGTAGCACAGTCACTTCCCGGAACATACACTTAGTAGAAAAAGGAAGAAATATGGGTTAGCACAATCTATTGTACTAAGTATGGAAGACATGCAATTAAAACCATTTAAATCATGCACAAAAGGACCTTTAGTTGAAAACATGCTATTTCAAGTTAGAAGCCATAATGCATATTCAAGGAACATTTAGCGAATCCACATTACAAGGTAAAGAGACATTCATGATCATAACAAGAGCCCATAACCTACACCTTACATATTTGAGTTCCTTTTACAATATACCATCACAAGTCAACACCCATTCCCCCCCCCGCCTTTCAAGATCACTTGTGCAATGTACATTTGAAGTCCCATACCCTCATATATACTAAGTAAAGCCATCAAGAAAACACACGTGTACTCACATACATAATCAATATCATAATAGGTGACACCAACCTTAACATAATTCATACCTTACCATATATAAAGGACTCAGACAAGAACTCCTCAAAGAAACTAGTAGTACAATGCATAGGTAAAGTCCCATGCCCTCACCTACACTAAGTGGTATCCTTCAAGTAGTCCTAGTTAAAGTTCATAAGTCATATTCATACATTAGATCATCTTCTTAAAACATAGGGATATTAGCAATAACCGACATAGACCAGGTGAGCATCATGGAATCCATTGTTCTACTCCCACACCGAAAAGAGAGTGTTCCACTTGCCAAGGTACAACTAACGTAATAGCATCCAGGTGGATCCACTGGCTAATACCTATGTCGGCAAACATAGTTATGGAACAAGGAGATTGTTACTAGAAACTCGGACTTGCTAAACGTAAAAGGTTTCCATCTCATGAGACAACATATATATATTGGGAACCCGGACTTGCTAAACGTATAAGGAACCCATATGGGAAACTGGACTTGCTAAACGTAAAACCGTCCATCTCATGTTCATGTTCACTCGGTGCTAAGCACAATTCCCTTTTTAAAGTAGTATTAGGCCTTTACTTACACATTAATTCAATAAGGAGTACATTAGGGATTCAACCCATCATTCATCATATAACTCACAAGTTCTAAGATGAGAATAACATTTTATCGTAGAACCATCAACATACAATAATGTTCATTCAGAACATAGTCATAAAGAGTTCATGAGATATACCTTTTATTCATTATACCACCACAACCATAATCATCACTTAACATTCATGTTCGTATCATAGCTTACTTGTCAACACTTGGGTTTGTAGGGAAGAGGAACCATATCTCACTCACTACAATTCGTAATCAAGTAGCACCTCCACCATAAGTGGATCAACAATTGAATATATAAACATTCATCAATTTGAAAATCTTCATTCATAACCTTGAAGGATCACATCAAGATTCAACATTAATTCATTGGTAATAATTCACCATATAGAGAAACATCATAATACAATAATGAATTCCAGAATTTACATATTAGATTCACATCCTTCATTCACCATTAAAGTCTTACTAGGGTTTAAAGTTAGAAAGAAGGGGAATTCATGGGTCTTGTGGGGATTTGTTCAAAAACCAACAACACTACATTAATTCATCCACAAACCGTAACATACAACCATAATTAATCATTGTAAACCAAAGAAAGCACATTTGGAAAGTGACCCACGAAATGGAGAGAAACCTAGAATTTTGGGGAACCTTAAAATCATATTTTTGAGAGGGCCTCTTGGGGAAAAGATCCCAAGAGTGAAAAGCAACGATACCTTAGTTGATTCCTTGAGAATAAATGGAGAAACTCCATGCAATTTTGGAAGAAACCTTGAAACTCTAGCAGCAATGTAATCTTCTTCTTCTAAAGTCTTTAGAGAGAGAGAGAGAGAGAGAGAGAGTTTAGAGAGAAGTGGGTTTTGATTTTATGATTTGGAGTTATAAGGTGGAAGACTTGGTTATTACTTAATAATACCCTAAAGTACCTAATATAACTATTTATAACCGTTTTTAACCCTTAAGTAATTACAAAATTAATCTCATTATGCACCAAAATTACCATTTCATATAAACATAGGAGGAACTACCTTCTCCAACACAACCAAGCTCATCATAGCAATATTAAACAATCATGTTACTCCATCACAACTTAATCAACACGTTCATCAACTTATCTCATGAGGTCACTTATGTCAATATCATAACCAAATGCAGTACAACCTGATATATAACATATCTTTTCATTATACACCATTAAGTATGCTCATAAATCTTTACCTCATAAGTCAAATTATCCAATCATCATACAAAAGCAATTCAATAAGATGGGCATATAGTACATGAGAGACTCAATTATATACCTCATGCTTCCACACATGTATCTACACTATATAAGAGGAAAACATGGCAAAAGATCATACCACAAACATAACTCCTAATTCATTACAAACTCAAGAGAAACTACTTACCTCAAGTTTGAATAGGTGTAGCGAGAAAGAGATGAGGATAACGAGACTTCATATCAGCCTCGGCCTCCCATGTAGCACTCTCAGCTAGATTATTCCGCCATAGAACCTTAACGGAAGTTATTTCTTTATTCCTCAACCTCTTCACTTGCCGGTCTAGGATCTCAACCGAAACATCTTCATAAGAAAGGTTCTCATCAACACCCAAACCCTCTAAAGGAAGTATGTATACTAGATCACCTATACACTTTTTGAGCATAGAGACATGAAATACCGGGTGAACCGGAGCCAACTCATTAGGCAAGTTCAATTCATAAGCAACTTTCCCTACCCTGGGTAGTAAGCTTCCCCTTTTAATCAAACATCATCACTCCTTTCATGGGCGAGATCTTCACGTAGACACCCAATCACCTACTTCAAATTCCAGATCCCTCTTCTTATTGTCGGCATAAGAGTTTTGCCGACTTTGAGCCGTTTTCAACCCATTTCATATAAGTTGAACCTTTTCAATAGCTTCATAAACCATCTCGGGACCAAGAAGAGAAAATTCACCTACTTAAAATAACCAACCAGAGATCTACACCTCCTACCATAAAGTGCTTCAAATGGTGACATGGCAATACTTGAATGGTAACTATTGTTGTAGGTAAATTCAATCAAGGGAAGGTGATCATCCCAATTTCCTTTAAAATCAATCACACATGATCTCGACATCTCCTCCAAGGTTTGAATGGTCCTTTCCACTTGACCATCCATTTGAGGGTGAAATGCAGTACTAAGCTTCACTTTAGTACCAGCGCATTTTGAAATGCCTTCCAAAAGTGCGAATTAAATTGAGTAACTCTATCCGAAATGATAGACAAAGGAACTCCATGTAACCTCACCATTTCCTTAAGATAAAACTTAGCGTAGTCTTCCGTCGAATACAAAACCTTGATGGGAAGGAAATGGGCTGATTTAGTCATCGTATCCACAACGACCCAAATAGAATCGTGTTGCCTTTGAGTATGAGGCAAACCTACCACAAATTCCATATTGACATTCTCCCACTTCCAAGTGGGAATACTTATATCTTGAGATAGACCTCCCATTTTTTGATGCTCGGTTTTGACTTGTTGGCAATTTGGGCATTTGGGCACAAAGCTTGCTATATCCCCTTTCATTCCGTTCCACCAATAGATTTCTCGTAGGTCACGATACATTTTGGTAGCTCCCGAATGAATAGAATATCGAGAACCGTGATCCTCTTCCAAAATTCTCTCCCTTAATTCATCCACATTGGACACACACAATCTTCCTTGGTACCTAAACACCCATCTCCCCCTTGGGAGAAACCCTCAACGGAATTATCAAGAACCGACTATTTTAACTCCATCAAAGTGGTATCTAGGTGTTGCTTGGACTTAACTTCAACCACAAGTGATGACTCAGAACAATGATGAACCATAAACCCACCATTGGAGGAATCCCTTAGTTGGACACCTAACCGGGCCAACCTATGTACCTCCCGAACTAACTCTTTCTTCTCATCCTCTATGTGAGCAACACTCCCCATGGACACTCTACGCAACGCATCCGCCACTACATTAGCCTTTCCGGGGTGGTATAGGACACTCATATCACAGTCCTTCAAAAGTTCCAACCACCTTCTTTGCTGGAGATTCAACTCTTTTTGGCTAAAAACATATTGAAGACTCTTGTGGTCTGTAAACACATCGACATGAACACCAGAGATATAGTGTATCCATATTTTTAGAGCAAAATCTACCCCCGAAAATTCAAGATCATGGGTTGGATAGTTCTTTTCATGAATCTTTAATTGTCTAGAAGCATAGGAGATTACTTTACCATGTTGCATAAGGACACACCCCAAACCTACTCTTGATGCATCAAAATATACTACAAACCCTTCGGTACCCTCTGGTAAGGTCAATACCGGAGCGGAGGTAAGCTTATCTTTCAACAGTTGAAAATTCCTTTCACATGACTCTGACCATTCAAATTTGGCCTTCTTTTGGGTTAAGGACGTTAATGGAGAAGCAATTGAGGAGAAACCCTCAACAAACCTTCTATAGTAATCGGCCAATCCCAAATAGCTTCTAATGTCGGAAGGGTTTAAGGGTCTAGGCCATCTCTTAACCGCCTCCATTTTATTTGGATCTACTTCAATCCCCTCACTTCACACTATATGACCGAGAAACACAACCGATCTCAACCAAAATTCACATTTGCTAAACTTAGCATACAACCGCTGGTCCTTGAGAATTGCAACACTATCCTCAAATGTTCCATGTGGTCATTCTCACTCTTAGAATATATCAAAATGTCATCAATAAAGACAATCAAGAATGAGTCAAGATATTGTCTAAACACCCTATTCATAAGGTCCATGAATGTTGCCGGGGCATTTGTGAGACCAAAAGACATTACTAGGAACTCAAAATGACCATATCTTGTTCGAAATGCCATTTTAGGAACATCAACACCTCTCACTCTAAGTTAGTGATAACCCGACCTTAAGTCGATCTTCGAAAAGTAGCTCGCCCCTTGGAGTTGGTCAAATAAATCATCAATCCTAGGGAGCGGGTACTTATTCTTTATATTGACCTTGCTCAATTGTGGGTAATCACTGCACATCCTAAGCAACCCATCTTTCTTCTTCATAAACAAAATCGGTGCACCCCATGGTGGTATGCTTGGTTGAATAAAACCCTTATCTAGAAAATCTTTAAGTTGTGCCTTCAATTCCTTAAATTCGGTAGGGGCCATCCGGTAAGGAGGAATTGATATCGGTTGTGTATCTGGCAAGAGATCTATGCTGAAGTCAATTTCCCGTTCGGGAGGGATTCTGGGAAAGTCATTTGGAAAGAGTTTCAGAAACTCCCTCACTACGGGGATCGACTCTGATGGAGGGGTCTCAGACTCAAGGTCCTTAACTCTCACAATATAATAGATACAACCCTTAGAAATCAATTTACAAGCTTTTAGACATTAGATAATTCGACCTCTAGGAGTCAAGTTTCCTCCCTTCCATTCTTCAATGGGTTCTTTAGGAAATTGAAACTATACAACTCGGGTTCTACAATCTATGGAAGCAAAACAAGCATGAAGCCAATCCATCCCCAATATGACATCAAAGTCCAACATATCAAGTTCTACTAAATCAACCAATGTGACTCTATTGGACAATGAAATGGGACAACCCCTATACACTCTTTTTGCTATGACCGAATCACCAATCGGGGTTGGCACGGAAAAAGGTTCTTTTAAGGTTTCAGGGAGCACATCAAATTTTATAGCCACTAAAGTAGTAACAAATTATAAAGTGGCACCCGGGTCTAACAATTCATAAACATTAATTGAAAATACTTGCAACATACCGATAACAACATCCGGAGAGCTCTCTTGATCACTTCAGGATTGGAGAGCATAAAAGCGATTTTTCTTAGGAGCATCAGAGTTAAACCTACTTGCTTGAGCTTGCTTATTCTCCATCCCTTGAACCTTCAACATAGGGAAATATCTCCTCAGATGACCACTCTTCTCATAACTAAAGCAATTGTCCGTGCCAACTAGGAACTTGACTAGATGCTTCTTGCCGCACTTTTCACAATTAGGTTTTTCAACATATGAACTACCACCTCTTCCTCCTTGTGGTCTAGGGGTAGAAACCCTACCTTTGTTAGGCCTAGGAGCATTGGAAGGACTTTGGTTGGGAAACCTCTTCTTAAACCTTTGTTCACCTTGACCTTCAAACTTACCGTTAGATGCATTTCCCTCATCGGCCGTTGGCCTCTTCACTTCTCGATTCCTCTTATTAATCCTTGACTCTTCCACTTGTTGAGAATGTACCATCAACCTAGAGATATCCATGTTGTGATGGAGCATTGCTGCTCGACACTCTTCTTCAATAGCATCGGACACACCGGTGACAAAAATGACCTATTTCATCTCTTGGAATAGAAACCAAAGAGGGAGCATAATTGGACAACTTCGTGAATTTCAAGGAGTATTCTTGGACACTCATACCTCCTTAGCGAAGATTGATGAATTCCTCAACTTTGGCTTCTCTTTTTTCATCGGGGAAAAATCGATCAAGGAAAGCGTTCTTGAATATCTCCCAAGTTATGGGACCTACCCTTAAAGGCCTATTGTATTTCCATTGAGTGTACCATACTTGGGCCACGTCTTTCAATTGATACTCGGCCAACTCGGCTTTCTCATTAGAAGAAACCCCCATAGGCTCCACAATCCTATAAACCTCCTCCAAGAACTCTTGTGGGTCTTCATTCACCTTGGAACCCAAGAAGCTATGAGGGTTCATCCTAGTAAAGTCTCTCAATCGTGAGGCCATGGTACTCACATTGGTCTCCACCCGAGGTCTAGCTTCCCGATTAGCATGTGCCGTCATGAGTTGAGTTAAGGTATGAAGAGTCGCCCTTATCTCCACATTAGACATAGCCCCTTCATCAATAGGAGCTTGAGGGTTTTGAAGAACATGAGGGGAACCTCCTCAATCAAATTTTCCTCTCCCGCCCTCCTAGAATTAGTCCTTCTTGTATTCATAGCCTAAAAGCACAAGAAAAGAATTAGGAGAAAAGACTTAAATAGAACTAAGATTCTGGAGGCACAACCAATGCGGAATCAAGAAGTGAAAATTCCTAAGAATCTTATGGCCTCTCATTCATTAGTGTGGCGCACTTCACACATATGAACAAGACTCTACTCGACGTGGTTTCAAGAGACATCAGCCCTAATATCATCCAATTAACCTTATGTTCTGATACCAAGTTTGTAACGCCCCGAAAGCACCCTCTAGGCGTAACACGGCGTACTTTAACTCGAAGGGGTCTTATACAAGCCCTTAGCATATTCTTTATTGCATATAGACATTGAATAATGCTGAAATTTAAAACTTTTCAAAATCAATGTAAAAGTGTCTCATAATAGAAAATAGAAAGTAGAATGTCTAGACATCATCATTTCCATGAAACCATCTAAGTACACATAAGAATCTCAAATAGGGTCCATAGCCCTTTACAATAGAATCGTCTCAAAATGACAAGTACATAAGTAGTTTAATAGTCTATTACAATATAAAGAATATAAGTGTCATAATGTGTGTCCTCGAAACTTGAGGACATACCAAAAAGTTTTCGAAAAGTCTAAATCCAAGCTTTAATCTCTTAGTAGCACAATCACTTCCCGGAACCTACACTTAGTAGAAAAAGAAAGAAATATGGGTTAGCACAATCAATTGTACTAAGTATGGAAGCCATGCAATTAAAATCATTTAAATCATGCACAAAGGGACCATTAGTTGAAAACATGCTATTTCAAGTTAGAAGCCATAATGCATATTCAAGGAACATTTGGCAAATCCACATTACAAGGTAAAGAGATATTCATGATCATAACAATAGGCCATAACCTACACCTTACATATTTGAGTTCCTTTTACAATATACCATCATAAAACAACACCCATTCCCCTCCCCCCCCCTTTCAAGTTCGCTTGTGCAATGTACATATGAAGTCCCATACCCCCATATATACTAAGTAAAGCCATCAAGAAGACACACGTGTAGTCACATACATAATCAATATCATAATAGGTGACACCAACCTTAACATAATTCATACCTTACCATAAATAAAGGACTCACAAAAGAACTCCTCAAAGAAACCACTTGTACAATGCATAGGTAAAGTCTCACACCTTCACCTACACTAACTAGTATCCCTGAAGTAGTCCTAGTTAGAGTTCATAAGTCCTATTCATACATTAGATCATCTTTACAAAACATAGGGATATTAGCAATAACCGAAATAGACCATGTGAGCTTCATGGAATCCGGTGTTCTACATCCACACCGAAAAGAGAAAGAGAGTGTTCCACTTGCCAAGGTAGAACTAACATAATGGCATCCAGGTGGATCCACTAGCTAATAGCTATGTGGGCAAACATAGTTATGGAACAAGGAGATTGCTACTAGAAACCCGGACTTGCTAAACGTAAAAGGTTAGCATCTCATGAAACAACATATATATATTGGGAACCCGGTCTTGCTAAATGTATAAGGAACCTATATGGGAAGCTGGACTTGCTTAATGTAAAAATTTCCATCTCATATTCATGTTCACTCGGTACTAAGCACAATTCCCCTTTTAAAGTAGTATTAGGCCTTTACTTACACATTAATTCAATAAGGAGTACATTAGGGATTTAACCCATCATTAATCATATAACTCATAACTTCTAAGATGAGAATAACCTTTCATCGTAGAACCATCAACGTACAATAATGTTCATTCAGATAGTCATATAGTGTTCATGAGATTTACCTTCTATTCATCATACCAACACTACCATCATCATCACTTAACATTCATGTTTGTATCATAGCATACTTGTCAACACTTAGGGTTGTAGGGAAGAGGAACCATAACTCACTCACTACAATTCATAATCAAGTAGCATCTCCACCATAAGTGGATCAACAATTCAATAAATAAACATTCATCAATTTGAAAATCTTCATTCATAACCTTCAAGGATGACATCAAGATTCAACTTTAATTCATTGGTAATAATTCACCATATAGAGCAACATCGTAATACAATAATGAATTCCACAATTTACATATTAGATTCACATCCTTCATACACTATTAAAGTCATACTATGGTTTAAAGTTAGAAAAAAGGGAAATTCATGGGTCTTATGGGGATTTTTTCAAAAACCAACAACACTACATTTATTCATCCACAAACTCTAATATACAACCATAATTAATCATTGTAAACCAAAGAAATTACATTTGGAAAGTGACCCAGGAAATTGAGAGAAACCAAGAATTTTGGGGAACCTTAAAATCATATTTTTGAGAGGGCCTTTAGGGGCAAAGATCCCAAGAGTGAAAAGAAACCATACCTTAGTTGATTCCTTGAGAATAAATCGAGAAACTCCAAGAAATTTGGGAAGAAACCTTGAAACCCTAGCTCCAATATAATCTTCTTCTTCTAGAGTCTTTAGAGAGAGAGAGTTTAGAGAGAAGTGGGTTTTGATTTTATGATTTGGAGTTATAAGGTGGAAGACTTGGTTATTACTTAATAATACCCTAAAGTACCTAATATAACTATTTATAACTGTTTTTATCCCTTAAGCAATTAATTAGTAAATTACTAAACTACCCCAACTTAAACCGTGTGGAGGCAGTGAGCTCGAGTGCCATCCATGAGTTCCTGTCCATGGGGCGTGGTTTGAACCACGGGTCGTTCTGGCTACTCATGGTTTGGTACTGAGAGAGTGTAGACAAGGGTCTTGGTGAGAAGACTAAGTCTCAACTCACGAGACCCTTCCACGGAGCGTGAGTCGGTCTACGAACCGTACTGCATGCTCGTGGTTTGGGACTGAGGGGGTTGATTTGGAGGCCACTTGGAGGATTCTAAGTGTGGAGTCACGACTCCCTTCTATGGTGCGTGAGTCAACCTACGCCTCGTGATTTACCCCTCGTGATTCCAACCTATTTTGGATAGCTTTTACTTTCTTTTTGGTTTCAAGTTTGGGTCCTCCTCAAGGGCCCCTTTGGTGATCCTTGTGAAGTCGTACCCGGACGTTTGGACCCTAAACATGAAATCTTACATTTTAAACACTTTTATTCAAACTTTAGTCCACCTACGACACTCTAAAGTCAATTCACAAGACCTTGCACCTCACTAGTTCAATGCACTAGTTTCCGGACGTCATGGTCGTTCCTTGACGTTTATGCACTAACATTTCCTTACCATTTTAGTTACATTAAATTTGGTCTTGAAACATCATTTCTACTCTCATTAAGTTATTAGTCATCATTTAGGCTCTAGCTTAGGTCGTTACATTTCCGGAGTGTTACATAAGGTTGAGGTATTTGATCTTTACCGTGCTTTAAAATTACCTTCTATTTATTAAGATTGTCTGCTATTACTGTGGTTGATCGCATAGTAGAATGACAAGTTGTGGTGCCCGCAAATCCTTTAGAGAGAGTGTTAGTCGGTCATGACATAGAGGGAGACACTAAAGTTCAAGAGATTGAATCATGATTAAATCTAGCACTAGTAAACCCTCGTAGGAATCAAGTGGAGTCACTAGACCGCGAGTTGGGGCCCCCACCAAAGCCATCAATAAAAGAAGCTCCTACGTTGGAACTAAAAACTTTGCCGGCTCACCTAAGTTATGATTATTTGGGTACTAATGAAACTTTGCTTGTTATACTTTCTGCAAAATTGTCTGACATACAGGTTGATGCGGTATTAAGGATCTTAAAGCGGAGGTGGAAAGAAATTGGATGGCCGATGGCTGATATTCATGGGATTAGTCCGGCGTTATGCATGCACAAAATTTACATGGAAGAGGATCACAAACCCAAAGCACAACATCAACGTCGACTGAATCCTATGATGAAAGAAGTGGTAAGAAATGAAGTCATAAAGTGGCTAAATGCTGGAATTGTGTACCCAATCTCTGATAGTAAGTGGGTAAGTCTGGTACAATGTGTTCCCAAGAAGGGAGGTATGACAGTGGTAAGGAACAAAAATAATGAGTTGATTCCTACTAGAACAGTGACCGGGTAGACAGTTTGCATGGTTTACCGAAAACTAAATGATGCTACCAGGAAAGATCACTACACCGTTCCCTTCATTGATCAAATGCTTGACCGACTAGCAGGGCAGAAGTATTATTGTTTCTTAAATGGATATTCAGGTTACAACCAAATCTTAATTGCACACGAGGATCAGGAAAAGACCACGTTCACTTGTCCTTATGGCACATATGCTTTCAAGCGCATGTCATTCTGACTTTGCAATGCACCGGCGACTTTTCAAAGGTGTATGATGGCCATTTTGCATGATATGGTGGAATACTTTGTTGAGGTGTTCATGGATGATTTTTCCGTCTTTGGGAAGTCTTTGGAGGTATGTCTCTAAAATCTTGATAAATTACTTGCTAGATGTGAAGACACTAGCTTAGTTCTAAACTGGGAAAAATGTCATTTTTTTGTAAGGGAGGGGATAGTGTTGGGATACAAGGTGTCTAAATCTGGTTTGGAGTTTGATAAGGCTAAGGTAGAAGTTATTGAGAAATTATCCCCTCTCATTTCTGTAAAAGGTGTGCGTAGTTTTCTTGGTCATGCATGTTTTTACAGGCGATTCATCAAGCATTTTTCCAAGATTGCCAGACCTATGTGCAGTCTTTTGGAGATGGAGGTGAAGTTTGACTTTGATGAGATGTGTTTGAAAGCATTTGAGATGTTGAAGAGGAACTTAATTGCGGCTCCCATCTTAATTGCTCGCGATTGGGGATTACCATTTGAACTCATGTGTGATGCAAGCGACGTAGCAGTGGGTGCAGTGTTAGGACAGAGAAAGAATAAAGTGTTCCACTCGATCTATTATGCAAGAAAGACCCTTAACTATACACAAGCTAATTACACAGTGACTGAGAAAGAGATGCTGGCTCTAGTGTTCGCCTTCGACAAGTTCAGATCATATTTGGTAGCTACTAAAGTGATTGTTTTTACTTACCATGCAACTATTAGGTACTTATTCAACAAGAAGGATGCTAAACCAAGGCAAAATTTGATGGATATTGCTTCTCCAAGAATTTGAACTTGAGATCAAAGATAGGAAAGGTACTGAGAATCAAATAGCTGATCACTTATCTAGGTTGAAGGATTTTTACAATGTAAATGAAGGTGAGAAAATTCGGGAAGAGTTTCCGAATGAACAATTGATGGCATTAGATATCTCTCAAGTTCCATGGTATGCAGACATTGTGAATTTGATAGTAAGTGGCGATTATCCTCCGGGTGCAACCTCCCAACAAAAGAAAGAGCTCAATCATAATGCCAAGTTCTGTATCTGGGATGAAGCATTCTTTATCAAGCAAGGTGTAGACCGGGTAGTGAGAAGGTGCATTCCGGAGTGTGAGGTTCACAAAGTGCTCGAAAGTGGTCATGCTAGCCCATATGGAGGTCACCACGGAGGAGAGCGCACTGCTAATAAGGTACTACAATCTAGTTTCTTTTGGCCCTCGTTATTTAAAGATACTATTGCTTTTGTGAAGGGTTATGATAAATGCCAAATGTTGGGTACTATTTCAAGAAGACATGAGATGCCGCTAAGTACCATTTTGGAGGTGGAAATCTTTGATGTGTGGGGTATTGACTTCATGGGTCCATTCCTTCCATCTAGTGGAAATCAATACATTCTTGTGGCTGTGGATTATGTTAGTAAATGGGTTGAGGTAGTCACACTTCCTTCCAATGATTCAAGGGTGGTGATAAAGTTCATAAAGAAGCACATCTTCACTTGCTTTAGCACTCCAAGGGCAATTATAACTGATGGAGGTAAGCATTTCATTAACCATCTTGTTAAGAATCTTCTTGCAAAGTATGGTATTCGTCATCAGGTTGCTACAACTTACCATCCTCAAATGAGTGGACAAGTGGAGGTTTCAAATAGAGAGGTGCAACAAATTTTTCAGAAAAAGGTGAATGCGCAAAGGAAAGATTGGTCTGATAAATTAGATGATGCGTTGTGGGCATATAGGACTACATATAAAATACCAATAGGGACTTCTCCCTATCACATAGTATTTGGGAAAGCATGTTACCTTCCTGCGGAATTAGAACATCAAGTATATTGGGCAATCAAGAAGCTGAACTTAAACCTCGAGCTAGCCGGATAAAAAGAGAGTGAATCAGTTGCTTGAACTTGAGGAGTTTAGGCTCCACGCATATGAGAATGCCAAGCTTTACAAAGAAAAGATTAAGAGGTAGCATGACAAGAACATAGTAGCGCGTACCTTCAATCCGGGAGATAAGGTACTACTCTTTAACTCTACACTAAGGTTATTCCCCAAAAAATTAAGGTCGAAGTGGAGTGGTCCTTTCGAAGTGGTCAGAATGACACAACATGGGGCTGTTGAACTTAAAGATAAGACTGCCCTTACGTTCTTGGTCAATGGGCAAAGGGTGAAACATTATTTTGGTGAGGATTTGGATAGTGATCGGGAAGCTCTTGAGCTAAATGATAAATGATCAAAGATGCGTCATGCCGCGACGTTAAATCAAGCGCTACATGGGAGGCAACCCATGGACAATATGTAATTGATAGCTAGTTCATGTTTGAAATTTTTATTTGTATTATTTTAGCATAGTTTAAATTTGTAGAATCTAGGAAGTTCCTCTAGTTCTTAGTTTAGCTAAATAGGATTTTTCATTGTTTGTAACTTAGTTTGTAATAGTTAAAAAAAATTTGGATCCAGGCGCACTGGTTGACACGCCGCGCCTAGCTTCGAACGTCAGAGCGCCATCTCAGGCTCGCTGAGAGGCGCGCCACGCCAGGTGTCGCACGTTAGAGCGCCCTCTCAGGCGTGCTGAGAGGCGCGTCGCCCCTCCCATCGCCCCAATGCCCAGAAACTGTTTTCCGGATTTCACCTAACCCACCCCTTAAAACCCCCAAATCCCAAATTCATCACCTATTCTCTGTTTCTCCCATCCGACCCTAACCCCTCAAATCCTCCAAACTCTTTCTTCTTCTTCTTCGTCCCTCTCCAAATTCCTCTATTAACCCACATCAAACTCCTCTTTTCCCACACACCTCCCTCTTTTCTTCAACTTTTCTTTCCCGCACAACTCCATTATAAGTACTTCCACTTTTCCAAATTTCCTCCCCGTCTTTCTCAAACTAAATTTTCAACTCTTCTTCCCTCACCTCTAACTGCCCAAACCCGACCCCTCCCCCTAAATTTTCTAATGTTTTTTCTTTCTTTCTTCCTTTTCTCTAGTTTTCTTCTCTTAATAGGTGGTGATGGCTCCTAAAGCAAAGAACGTGGAGGGTTCCAAGCAGAGTAGAAAATGAGAAGCTTCCGGTTCCTCTATTGGCCGGGAACCGGTGCAAAAATTTGGTAAATTAGTTGTGGAAAGGTATTGGTGGGAATGGTTCGAATGCCAAAGAGAGGCAAAGTATATGCACGACGAATTTGTGAATGAGGTACGGTTACCGTCACAATTTCCTGATATATATCAGACTGTTAATGAGTTAGGTTTGAGGTTTATGTTTGAAAATCCCGGGGATTGCAATTTGACATTAGTGAGAGAATTTTATGCTTATTGGCTAACTAAAACAAAATATAAAACTGTGCCTATTAGGGGGTAAGATGTCAAGTTTTCTGCCCGAATTGATTTCTTCACCAATTAGCATGCCCCCTTTCATTAATTGTCTACATATCATTAGGTGAAGAGAGGAAGAATAATTTTTTAAACTTTGAGTAATGGGTGAATTTTGATTATGTGGTAGGAATTGAGCGTTGTGTTGTGAGCTAAGCATTTATTGGAAACATACTCTCTAAGGTAGGGGTAAGGTTGCGTATACACCATCCTCTTCAGAACCCTCTTCTGGAATTAAACTTCGTAAGTTATTGCCATTGTTATTGTAAGTGAGTGTTGTGTTGTTAGTTGAGGGTATATAATACTCAATCTCTCCAATGTTAATAAGGTTGGTATAAGGTTGTGTATGCACTACACTATCTAGATCCCACTTTTGTGATTACACTAGGTAAGTCGTTGATTTTTATATAATTGATTGTTACGTTGTGAGCTCAGGATATATTGGAAAATGACTTTCTACCTTTACAAAGTAGGTGTAAGGTAGGGTACTGTAACACCCGGAAAACTAATAGGGAAAACTAGAGCCTTACCTGTGAGTTTTTGAGTTTGATGTGGGGTTTGGTGTTGTAAAATGCCTTCCCGAATGTAGGTTGAGGGGTTGAGGGGTTTAGGGGTTAAACATCAAGGTACAACCCCCCAAGGACCAACCAAGGGTCCTTGAGGGGGACCCTAAAGCCTAACCACCAAGAACCCAAAATCTAGAAAAAGTTGCCAAAAAGATTGAGACATACAAATGGGAACTACGGGGCGTAGGTTCATCCACGCCTCGTAGGTCAAGAACTCAATGTTAGCCTGCACATCACCGACTCACGACCTGAAGGACAGGGCGTAGATGCACCAACGGTTCGTGGTTCATGGGGCATGAGTAATATAGGAGCATTCGGTGGAACCGGTGAACTACACTTGCTTCTGGATAGATGTGTGGGACAGAGGGCTCGTGGTACCTGCTGCCCACCCGTCCTCCTCTGCTTTGAGAACCGTGTGAACGGAGAGTGGGCAGAAGAGAAGGAGGTCCTCATACGGAGTCGCACACTCCTGCACTTTCTGTCCAATCTCGGCCAAGAGGAGGGTAATTTGGTAAATTACTTTTGAGTTTAGTTTGAAGTTAAGTCATTTTATATAGAATATTTAGACTTATATAAGGGTTTTTACACTATTAATTTACCCTTACATTTCATAAATCAAAACTACCCAAATCATAACCACATTTACCCCCAATGTTTTTTCCCAAAAACCCCATTGAAGAATGTCATGTTAGAGTTGGAATAAGGGAGATTTCTCTCACTATTTTTCTAGGATTTCTTCATCTAAGGTATGGTAGTTTTGATTCATGGTTAGGTTTTCATCCATGAAGCCCTCAACCTTTCAATTCCGAAGAAGTAAATTCTCCAAAACCTAGGGTTTTCATTCTAAGTCATGGATTCTTTCTCAAAACGTTTTCAATGGTTTAATTATCATATATTAAGATTTATTGATTTTTTATGGTGGTGTTAAGATAAAATCCCCCATGAATCCATGATTTCCCCATAACCGTAATTTATGACTATGTGATGTGGGTGAATTTTAGTAAGATGAATACTATGCAATTGATCTTGTAATAGTTTAATTAATTGAATTATGTTATTATTCATGCCTAAATTGTAGTAATTCTAGGTGTGTTGTTGAATTATGATTCATGGCCTTGAAGGGCAAATTATGAAGATTGTTGTATAATCATGACTCTTGGGTACATGCCTTGTGATTTCCAATGAAATTAATGTGATTATGAATATAATGCAATTGTAAAGTTGTGGTTGTTGAAAGGCTATACTCACACACACTCATGAATAAAGAATGAATGAAGTTTCTATGATTAGATTATGATGATGTGTTGATTGAAAGGCTATTCTCAATTGTACACTAATGAATGATAATGACATGTTGTGAAAGGTATTTCTCACAATATGGTGATTCTTAGTTGAAAGGCTATTCACATCTTTGAATCTATGAGCTATCTTAAAGAATGAATGTCGAGATTGAGATGGATGCTTATCCATGAGTTGAGGAGGGGTATCTAGTAACAATCTCTTATCCCATAATAATTAACTAAAGTAATGAATGTTAAGTAGTCCATGGGGAATAATTCTAAGCACCAGTAGATATGGATTGAGATGGATTCACATCCATGAGTTTAGGCGGGGTATCTAGTAGCAATCTCTTGAGATGGATGATCATCCGTGAGTTAAGGTGGGGCATCTAGTAGCAATCTCCCTATCCCACAACTATGTGCCCACATAGGTTATTAGCTAGTAGATCCACTTAAGAGAAATGTTAACGATCCTACCTTAGGCAAGTAGGAATCCCTTAGTCGGTGTGGGCAACACCGGGATTCCATCAATTGCTCACATGGTCTATGTCGGTTAAGGCTTACCCCCACAATGAATGTAAATGAACAATGGCTTCTCAAGAATGCACTACTTTGTGTGGTTTGGGGTATGGGACTTCATCCATGCATTGCAGAAGTAGGCTTTGAGAGTAGTCATGGTGTGTTCTTTAATGTTATAATGTCTAATGAAATGAATGTCCTCATAATGATGCTAATAAGAATATTGACTTAAAGGCTTAATATAAAGATGAAATGCTTAACTTGGATTGTTGTTATGAGTTTCTTTCCTTGTCATGACTTATTAATTGTGAATGTTCCTTATCTATGTGTATTAACTAAAGTCTTAAATGTTGTATCGACGCATTATCCGTCAAAGTTAACTATTGTATTACGAGGATCATAGTGTGATAGCTGCTAATTTTAGTTTATCATGACTTATATTGTAGATTAACACCTAAAAGGAGAGGGTGAATCGTTATAGTTTTATTGGTCAGAGAATAAGGAATGTAAGGCTATTCGATTCCATATACTTTGGCATAAAATCAGATACTTGCGATTAATATCAATGAAGTGAATTTCCTAAGTTGTATTCCTATTAAAGGAAACTTAGTGGCAGCTTGATCTGCAATGTGGATAACAATATTTTCCCCTCTCCTTAGCGTGTCAAATTACTTCATTATATGCACATTTCTCTATATTTGTGTGATTATCCTCCTCCTATGTGCTAGTACAAATATAGTATTTGCAAAAGCAATCTTGGTGAATTCTCCTCTTACTAGATTAAAGTCAATTGTGTCATTTAATGTCACGACCCGGGGTCACCCCCAGACGTAACATGGCGTAGTTGACCCCGAAGGGGCCGCATACAAGCCCTTAGCATAATCATACACATAATTTCATAAGAATAATGTTGAAAGATAAAACTTTTCTAAACAGAAGTCAAACTTCAAATTTCATAAATAAAGAGTTGTGGAAATACTACACTTGTCTCATTCAAAACCATTTAACATAAGAGTACGAAATTAGGGACTTAACCCTTTACATCAATGAAAATCTTAACATAAGAAAGTACTAAAAAAATTAAGACTGAAATAGAACATCTGGTCTCGAACTGGAAGACTCACCAAAACTTAGGGAATAGTCGACCAAAACTTTACTTTGAAAAAGGAAGTAATGATTCAACGTCCGGGACAAACACTCATAGTATGTAGAAAAAAAGGGGTTAGCAAAATTATGTACTTAGTAAGGAAACATGCATAAAAACATTTAAATATGCTAAATAGGACATTTTTCTTGGAAGTATGCATTTATCAAGTTTGGGAAGCCAAAATGCATATTCAACATAGAAGACAACTTATAGTCACAATACACTCATAACATAGTAATATCAATACCTTAGCAACCTCTAAGAACACTTGTGCAATGTATGGTTGGCATCCCATAATACCAACCTTACTAAGCATTCCTTGAATCTACATAATCATTACCATAATCTTCAATCTTACCATAGTCTATAGTAATAAATGAGGAATTATACAAGTACATGAACTAAACATACAGAAATTCATCTATTCATATCTTATCATACCATAAGGAAACCATTCCACAAAATCCTAATAAGTCTCCTTGGGCATTGTAAAAGTCAAGTCCCATACCCCCACTCCTACCAAGTAAACCCATTTACAAGTCATAGTATAGTCCCTAACATATTCATTATCTTATTATTATTACGGAATATTAGCCATAACCGACATAGACCATGTGAGCTACATGGAATCCGGTGTCATATAACCCCACATCGAAAAAAGGCATTCTTACTTGCCGAAGGTAGTACTAATCATAATTCGCTTCTAAGTGGATCCACTAGCTAAGTCATATGTTTGGCACATAGTTATGAGTTAGGGAGATTGCTACAAGAAACCCAACTTATTGCATTAGAGGAGGAGCTTCCATCTCATGAGTTTACTATGGATGACCCAAACTATTGCATTAGCGGAGGGGCCTTTTCCTCATTGTCCATATACACTCGGTACTAAGCATAGTTTCCAAGTTATACATAAGTAGTATGGAATTGTATATACATGTGTGAAGGTATACTTTACCCTTCGTTCAATACAACTTATTAAATAGCTCATAGGTTCATTTAACTGAGAACTACCTTTCACCTTAGAATCATCATTTTAGGGTGAGTAACATTCACTTCATTATTCATAGTGTTTTCATGAGAACTAGCCCTTCAATCAACACAACAACATAAACATCATCCTACACAATATATACATAAATATGTGTAAGGATAGGGGAAATTAGTCTTCCAACAACACCTCAATTCACACAATAGTCATAGGATTCAAACCTTTCAAATGAGTTCATAAGTTCATAAATAACTATCAACAATCATGAACAATCCTTCACAATTTACCGCTTGCAAGGTCATGAACTAAGTCTCACACTTACATTTAGGATATACTATCATCAACATGAATAAGGCAAGGTTTCATAACCAATTAACATAACCACAATACGTAGTAGAAAATCACCTTGTATCAATACCTTCATTGAAATTCATGAAATTGGGGTCATAGGGGTGTTCATGGGTTCATGGGGAGTTTTACTATGAAATCACCATTAAAACGCCAAATCATCCATAATATACATCAAATAACATAATGAAAACGTTTTTAGGAAGAACCCATGACTAGAATGAAAACCCTAGTTTTTGAACGATTAAACCCATTTTTGAAATTGAGTTGAGAGGGTTTCATGGACGAAAGTATTCCATGAATCAAGCTTCCCATACCTTGGTTGATGTTTTCCCATGAAATTTGAGTGAAAATCTTGGAGCTTGAACCCTAACCTTGACCTTTTTCTTTGTTATTCAATGGAGGAACTTCTTAGTAAGAGAAGAGAGGATTTAGGAATTTATTTTGGGAGATTGAGTTAGGTCTTGAAATTAGATGAAAAATGACTTAAAACCATATATAAAACACCCCCTAAAATACCCAAAACACTCCTCACTTAATTGGACGAAAATAGGAAAGGACTTAACTGACCTTCGTTAAATGATCACACCCAGGTGTCACGCCCATCTTCATGGCCCGTAGCAAGGCCCACGGATCGTGGTATATATCGTGAAGATGAGGAAGTCGCCTACACAAATGGTCTTCACAATTCCTTGCCCAAGACATCTCCACGGGCCTCTTCACGGCTCGTGAAGTGGACCACGACTCGTGGTCACGCCTGTGTAGTCAAAGGCAGTGGCCTTGCCACTTTGAGGCCAACTTGGCCATTTGCCTAAGGCAACTTCACGAGAGCCTCCATTGGTTCGTGATCAAGACCACTGACCGTGGTGATGGCCGTGAAGTTCAATACTAAATTTTTTTGATATCATTTTTTTTTATTTCTCATCATCTCTTCAATAATTATGACATCTTATTTGTTGCAGTCCATGACTAGTCTAGAATGAAAAATGAGGTATTATTCACAATAAGGATCAAACCATATGATAAAAGAACCCCACAAACCAAAAAAACATAAAAGATCACTCTTTCATTGATGGAAACAAACAAGAATTTGACTTTTATTTCTTTATTAAAAAAACAGAGAGTTGGTGAAGAAACTTACAGAAGTTGATAACTTGTATTGTCTGAGAATACAAATGAAAGAGGATTGGAGGCAAAGGGATAGTGAAGAAACTTGTATATATAGGAAAATTATAAAGATTATGGTAATACATTATGTCTTCAAGAAGAAATTAGTAGTTTCTCTCATTCTTTACAATATTTTGTTTAATGAGTAGAAGTCATAAGGACAAATTTCAAATTTTAGTTTCTGTGATATTTTCCTAAGTATTTAATTTAATGAGTAGGAGCTATGAGAGTAAAACTAGATTTTTATTTAATTTACTTTGATGAGTCTGAGTTTAGAGAGTAAATTTTAACTTTTAAATCTGGTATTTTCTTAAGCATTCAATTTGATGAGTAGGAACTAGGAGAGAAAATTTGGGATTTAATTTAATTTAATGTAATGAGTAGGAGTCAAGGGGGTAATTTTTTAATTTTAGTTTTAGTGATGTTTTTTCAAGAATTTAATTTGATGAGTAGAAGTCAGGATCTAGGAGGATAAATTTCGAATTTTATTTTGTTTAATTTGATAAGAAGAAGCAAAGAGGGTAGTTTATGAATTTTAGTGAGTAGAGAGCGTAGATTTTGAATATTAGTTCTTGTCATGTATTCTTAAACATTTAATTTGATATGTAGGAGTTAAGAAGGTAAAATTTAGAATTTAATTTGATGAGTAGAAGCCAGAAAAGGGAATTTTATATTTTATTTTATTTTATTTTATTTGATGAGTAGAAATCACGTAAGTTTCAAATTTACTATTTATGATATTTTCTCCATCATTTAATGTAGAAAGTATGTTACATCTACATTGTTTTAGAGATAACATTACTCTTAAATATGAATTAGCAATATATATTAAATATAATATATGAATATTTAAATAATTTAATAATCAATAACTTTTAAAATTTATGAAATTTTGACATGCAAAAGATTAAAAAAATGAATATTTTAATTAATTAAAAATTGAAGGTGCTAAATAGAATATAATAAGGATTATTATCACAATTTATTGATATTTCAGGAGCTAAAAACAAATATATTATTTTAATTTCATTTAAAGTAATTGAAAAAAAATTAATTCGTTCTTGAAAAGTTATTTAAATTTATTTTTGGAGTTTTGGAATGTAAATTTTAAGAAAATAAGTAAGAACAAATTTTGAATTATTAATATTATGATTTTTATTTAAAACTACTTAATCAGAAAATTCTAAAGAAATAAAGTTATTAATAAAAAGAGGATGAAGTTGAAAACAAGATGAAGGAGGGCGAGATATATTATTTTTCCAATTGTTGAGTTCCTTCTCATTAGGTTCACTATAATTTTTCCGAACGAATCTTCATTAATTATAAATATTTTATAGCCACTAATATCACTCGATCAAGTGTAGTAATTTTGAAACGTTTTTTTTATGAAATAACCCTATCTAACCAATTAATCTATTCAATTAGACTGCGTTAAAACATTGCCATCTCTAACCTCCACTTTTAAATTTCAGTCATTAATATCTTAATGCTTCGAAGTGACGTTGTTCAAATAAAACATAATCTCACAGGTTCTGACACTGAGCAAGAGGCCCCCGAAGGAGCCATCATGTTTGATGATTCAGAAATACTTCTTGAGAATAACAAGCTATATAGAGACATCAATAAGCAGGGGCCTTCAATTAACTACTATCAATGCACAATTATACTTATACTCAAATTATTTGTATCTTATATGTTTGGGAATCATAACTCAAGTTTCTAATCTTCTTTGTCCTGATTAATCTACGACATAATACACCAATATCTCTTTTAACCGTCTCATCAACTCATATTTATGCCCTCCAACTTTGGGTGTGAAAAATTACACACTTAAACTTGTATAAGTTGAAAAAGTAGATACACATGACTTATACATGACATAATACACGTAGAGCACCACATAGGACACAAATTTTCATGCCATGTATGTGTTTACATCCCTACTATATTCAAATAGGGAGAAACGTTGTGGTGACTCAAAAAATAATCAATTAAGTCAATTTTAAAAGAATTTTAAGAACAAAAGAGTTTTTAAGGAGTCGCCACTTAAATTTAGGAAAAACTAGGAAACCAATTTAAAAATAATTACGAAACCAATATATTCTAGGTAAGGGGGTTAGGTTATTCCGAAGAAAGATGTTAGGCTGTCACGACCTGAGCCTACAGCCTGGACGTGGCCGGCACTCGAGAACCATTGTTGGTCCCAAAGAGAACCCTCATCCTGGTTGGCTACAAGCGGAAGACTAACTCAAGCATACAAAAAATTAAAACTAAACTAAATTTAATTGAACTCAAATACTAAACCTTTTTAAAAGTTTGTACAATACTCAAATTAAAAGTAAATACAAAAACTCCTTAACTCTGTCTATCTATAAAGCCTCTACTATAACAGAAGAATATCGGGACAAGACCCTCGACATCTCAAAACTACTAACTGTAAGATAAAAGTGAATTCCTCCAGAATATAAGATGGCTCACCAAAGCTGACTTGAATATCTCATGACCTTAACGAAACACATATTGATGATCTTGAATATATGTATCTGCATCATGAAATGATGCATGCCAAATGGCTCAGTACATGGAATGTATGAGCATGTAAGGGGTATTCTGAAGCATAAACATAAGCATGAACTGATGGAAAAGAAACATACTTACCTCTTCTAAACTCACTCAACTCAACTCAATGAAACATAGTTCAACTCAACTAAGAGAAAATAGGGCTCAACTGAATAGTAAGTTACTAAACTCAGTGAAACATAGTTCAACTAAACTCAGAGAAACATTATTCAACTCAACACTGTGAAACATAGTTCAACTCAACACTGTGAAAGATAGTTCAACTTTGGATACTCAAGGATAAAGCAACAATAAAAGATGCAATATGTGGAAAGCTTTTAAAATGATGGATAATAACTCACTTGTATGCAAAAGTACAATAATAACTCAATTGTATGAAAATACATTAATAACTCTTATTTGTATGTAAAGATACAAAATAACTGCGTTTGGGAGATTCTCTAACCGATAATTATCATTATGAGCTATGTAATTATACAACGCCTAGCCCACGCTGCCAGAATTGTCCTATATTTTGTCGGGATATTGAACCTACTAACTAAGTGAATACACTAGTCTATGCCAAAAAGCAATAAGGAATCATCTAAAAAGTATGACCCTTTCTACCCACGTTAGCTACATGGTTTATGGGGGTTGTGAGTTGTTAGGACTTTCCCCCATATCGGTGCTCAATACTACTCCCAAAGATATACTTAGCTCATATGTTTTAACGAAAACATAACTCTTTCTATGTTTTGAGATTATTACTCAAAAATCTCTCTCTTAAAAGAAGTGGTACTAAAATTGCTCAAAAATCTTTTGGAAATCACAGTTTCCTCCTCTTTTAAATGTGAAAACAATTACTCTTGGGAATACATAGTTATTATATATCATTTTAAAGAAAATGAAACTTGACTCTACTCTTCCTCATACTCATTTACTCAAGCCTTTAAACAAATTATGAATAATTGTAAAAGACTTCTCAAAATAGGGTTCATGCCGAATTATGAACGTGAATGACTCAATTGAAGGTTTTAAATAACCATATATAGAACTCAATACTCAAAACTCTATACATCCAGAGTTCAAAGACTCAATGATACTACTCATATCATGAATGCTCGACTCATAAGGTTCATGGGGGGATTATGGGCATGACCCACTCAACTCAAGGATCTCCTTGTATAACATATAGTAATCCAAAATTATGAAATATAGTTCAAAAAGGATTAGGAACTCAATACTCAAGAACTTAGAACTTGAAGATGTTACTCCTCTCAAAGATACTCAAATTATTGAGTTCATGCGGAATTTATGTGCATGAACGACTTGACCCAAGGATCTCAATGATAATATAGACTCATGAATAAATTTTACTTATTATCATACTCCCTTACTCGAGTCTTGAAACAATTTAAAAGTTATTGTAAAGACTCCTCGAAAAGACTCAAAGGGACTTTCTCAAACTTTACTCTTAACTCTTCCTTGAATTATGAATTCAAGGTTATGATTCTTTTTATTAATGTTCTCTCGATGTTTAGAAGTAGTTTAGAGTGTTTAGAATTAATAGAGAGTAAAGGTACACTTTACAAGAAATTAGACGGATAAAATGATGGAAAAAGGGTGGGGCAGGCGACCCTGGTGAACTCTGGGGGGCCGGTCAAGCCACATCTGGCGCATCTAAGGCATGCTATCCCAGCCCTTCCCCAGAAATCCGTCAAACTTTCTTTTTTTATTTTTGGCTCTAATTTGCCTAGAATCAAATGGTTTCTTCACAACTTACGTAGATTCGAATACCAAATATAAGTACACAAAAATCTACTCAATAACAACTCTCAAACTCCTAACTTCCCTCTCAAGAACTCATCAACCCATCCTAATTCAACAACGAAAACAATACTTCAAGAACACAAATCAAGAACTTAAATTTCTCAATATTTATAGATTTATTCGCAAAAGAAACACATGATTGGTGTGTGGGTTAACGAACCCAACACTATGGAAACTTACATACCTCTTAGGATCAAATTCTTTGCAAAAACCGTTAGAAGATTGCAAGAAATCTCGACGAACGCCTTGAACCTTTTCCTCATTTCTCCTCTTTTCTCTTCTTGAACTTTCATCTGAAATCCTAAGCGTAATTAGGATTTGTGAAAACTGATCCAAATCAGTTTAGACCCCTAAATATTCCCATATTTCGTTTTAATCTGATTGGGTAAGGAAAAGACCAAAATACCCCTCATATTTTTGGGTAACTTTCCTTAAATGGATAGTCTGACTTCAAAAGGGCATATCTCCCTGATACGAACTAAAAAATTAGCAAACTCAGTGGCTTTTGAAAGAGGACTCAAAGATCTTTCATTTGATATCTTATGGGTCTCCTAACTCATCCTTTACTGAACTAAGGAAAGACTTGAATGAATTCTCTTTAATTCTTTCTGGAATTCAAGGTGTTATATATATTGACCTAACCTTAATACTTAAGAAATTTTTAATTCCTAAGTAAAATCCTACTCGCAACGAAGCAAGGTTAGAGTCTTAGTTAAAAAAACAATTGGGGTGTCACATTATCTACCCCTTAGGATCATTCGTCTTTGAATGACGGTTGTACTAGTTATGGAATGGGGCTATTCTCGCTATCTTTTCTGCCTGATGAACTTGCATACTAACATAGGCTGGACTGATTCGCACCAATAGTTGGGAGCTTTTATAGAACCTAAATCTAGAACGATGCTATTGTGAACATAGTGTAACAACCCGAATCGTCCTTAATTAGGAAAGGAAAATGTCAGGAAAACTGGGTCTCCTAGCCCGCCAGAGCGGGCTTGATGCCACTAGGATGGTGGCGCTCTAGCGGGATAAGTTGCCGCTAGAGCTGGATGGGCGAAACAGAATGTAAATAATGCGAAGTCTGGTTTTCTCCTTTTTCCAAAAACACCAAAAAGAGGCGAGGATCACCCCCAGAAAACCTCAAAAGGCTGCTCTAGGCTCTGGAAAGGAAGGAGAAAGCGTTTTATAGCGTAAGGATGTCGATAGCTTGCAGATTTCTAGCCAAGTCCACTGTCTCATCGTCCTAAAACTACAATTGGAGCGATAATCCCGTGTAGCTACTTGGCACACAAGTGGGCTAGGTTTATTAATTGAATAGTATAAATACGGGACTCACTGTGTAGTATATTGGTAATTGAAGTATTCATGTGTAGGATTTTGTGCACTGAAAAAGAGATGATTATACGTATATTCTTAAGTGTTACATCAAATGTATACCGTAGGAGGAAGCACTATCTCGTGAACTAGGGCTATGGTATGGTTGGTTCTTCATTTGTGAAATAAACTTATTAATGTTTTCGTGAAATTCATACATGTACATAATTAGGGATAATATGATATGTACCTAATGAAAAGACTGAATATGAACAATTGTATGCCATGAATCAACACTTGATTGTATGATTAAGAGAACGTACATTGTGATTATGGCTTGTTGAATGGATCGGGTGTTACGTTCCAACACACTAACAAGGATTGGATGTCACTTACCGACATACATATTGGATCAGGTATCACATTGTGATACACTAACTTGGATCAGTGTCACAATCTGGCACACTAATAGTTTGGGCGTGGGTTCCATGAGAGGACCATTGACTTGTCATATATGCCTATTGTTGATAATGTGGAATTGGATATGTTTCTAGAAAAGATAATTGGATTGTATATTATGTTCTTATATGTAAGTTCACGGTGTTGTAAGGTAATTAGGTATATCTCATAATGAATAAACTGTGAATGGTTGAGTCCAGATCGGGATGCCAGTAGGGACCTAAGGTCCCGACATTGTCATTATTATTTAGAAAGGTGGTCATGTGTATTGTCGTTGAGGATGGGGGTGGTGTCATGTCGTAGTGCTACTAGTTGGGTTTTTCCCTCGGAAGGAGGTAGCATTGAAACGATTAACAGGCCTTGATGGAAGTACCATAGGGTTACAAGTTGACTGGTGTCGAGGATGAAGTAAGGGTGTGTTGTGAGTGTTGACCAGGTTTGTAGTAGTTATTTCTGGAATTTCCTCTAAGGGATAGAATGATTAAGTATGATCAAGAACGGAGCAAGTAAGGGTTAGAGCCTCTAAGGCATTTGGGAATTATAAAGGCGGAGGAATGAACAGTCTTATTGCATGTTTGTCGCTAGTCGATTTCTTATATTATGCGGTGGGTATTGGGTTGACCGATGATGCCTACCACTACGTGTGGTTGTACTAATACTACTCTTGCTATGCCTTTTTGCATAGTCTGGTTGCAAGATTAGTGATGTTTCATAGGTGTAGACGAAGATAATTTCCAACAACTTCTACTTTTCCTTTCGCATGATGGAAGTTGCGTCATATATAAAAAAAAAAAATACATTGGACTCTTAGTAGCTCTTGTACCTATTTAGACTACATCCCTAGTGTGATAATTTCTTTACAAGTCTTAAGTTTGAAACGTTTTAAGTTCTTATTTTATACAAATCTCTATGAAATTTTCGCTGTCTTAGTTTTCTTAATCTTCTGCATGTTTTAAACGGTTGGGTATAGAGGGTTCTCCTATTTGGGTGTTAGAGTAGGTGCCCGCATGGCCCGGTTGGTTGGGTCGTGACAAATTGGTATTAGAGCCCAGGTTACCGGTCTCCAGTACAGGAGCAAAATATGTAATAGACTCATGTGGATTGGTGTGTTGACGTCCACATCTAATCTTTAGAATTCTATGAAGCATTCTAGGAAGTCATTTCGTTTCTTCTCTCCTTTCTTGCGAATAGTCACTTGTTGTATGAGTTGAGTATAATTGGTATCTCCCGATTCTAATTGGTATCTCAACAAAGTAGGATGGACGCCGTAGTCATGGATGAAGGGACACAGGCAAGGTGAATTGGAACTGAGAAGGTTCTAATTTGTATCTGGCCCTAAGGGTTGTGTAAATGAATGGATGATCAGTAATGGTCATTCATGGAGTGAAGTAATTAAATATTTTGGACTTATTTGTGAGCTGTAACTTAATACTGTAAATGCGTGCTTATTTTTGTCTAAATTAATTATTGGTGTGAAAGGTATGTTTTCTTGGAAGCTATGACATGACTATGTGTACAATATTGCTTGTCTAGATTTTGATATGCGCAATATGCAAGCCTTAATGTTCAAAATTGTGCGAGTCGTAATTGCCTGAGTTAGATGCAAGGGAATAGATAAACTGCAATGTAATTCGTGAACAAAATTTTGACGTGTGTTGCGACTAACTATAACCGTGTGAGGCTCTGGGCATTTCTAGGGAATGTGTGTGGTGGTGGTGTAGAATTAATGAGAGTAGGTTCTGGAGTGCGAATCATGAGAATCGCTCGGCATAGTCTTTGAACATCCTAGTGAAGGGAGTTATCCGAACTGCCTAGTTATGGCGCGGGGATCAGTGGAATATTTTAGAAACAAGTAGAGCCCAAAATTTTTTTATTGTGACTTGGGTTCTATATTGGTCAGACCCGCTGGAGAGGAATTAATCTCGCGAGGGCGGAATTTTTCTCACCAGAGCATGACAAGGCAAGGCAGAACCGCAACCCTTTCTCCCCTGTTCTTCCCTAGTAACACCTATGGACCCTATATCGTATGAGGGTCAATTCTCGCGACTCTATCAGGAGTTAACAACAAAAGAGTAAGTTATAAACCTTAGCATTAATCGTTAGCAGTGATAAACAACAAACACCAACATCCATGTTCTTGCAAAACATAAAGAAAAGCAAAAGAGAAAATGAACTTGTTCTTCACATGCCCAAAGAGGGGCAACAAACCAAATAAGGATCCCTGGGACTAGGAGGTATCATCATCAAAGTCTAGGTCCTCCGAGGGTACCACACCATTCACGAACTCATCCATAAAGGTAAAATTAAGGAAGTCTCCTCTCTCAACTCGAGGAACCTCATCTCCGGGGGAAATGCAAGAGAAGATGATCCTCAGGACCTTTCATATCTAGACCATCCGGCGATCCCTCTCCAAACCTTTCCTTCTCTTTTAGCGCAGTTCGCGGTGGAGCATCTCAACCTCCAGGGCAATGCTGGGTGGAACCGGATTGGTGTTTGCAATGGAACATCCCAACCACCTCCGAACGGCTGCCAAGTCCTTCTTCACCCGTGACCCTTAGAGCGGGGACTGGGACCTAGTGGGAAAAGTGTCGTCAAATGTACCTTCATCCCCTCCCTCATCATCCGCCCCCTCGGCTGCCTGACTGTTATTGGCCCTGTCCATCCTCCTCCTCTTTTTCCTGGAAGTAGAACCCTACCTAACTAAAAGAGGGTGAAGGAGGGGGATCCATAGGAAGTACATCGTGAGTGTCCAAAAGTGGCACCCCCGCCTTTTTGTTACCCTGGTAGAACACCTTTCACTCATAAATGATCTGCGCGCCCACATTCAATCTGATCCCTGTATAGCGCAAGCCACCACTAAAGCTCGTGGAAAGGTCACGTCGGTGCAGTTGCCCGATGGGCGGATCCTCCTGGTAACCAAGTGCAGCCACTTCTTAGCCTCCGGTGACCAGTCAGTGCTAGTGATGCCCTCTGTAGTGGCCCAATAAACCCTATCCCGACGCGTAGGCTCCACCAGTTTATCCCTCAGCCAGCCCAAGTCCATATCCCTCAACTTGGCCTCATACTCCGTGTTGGGAACCTCGGGAACCTCGAGTACATTATTTATGAATATAGTAATCAAGGGGATGTCAACTCCTCGTATGCAGATGGTAGGGTGGGGATCATCCTAGTGAACAGTAGGTAGAATGGCATAGAACTCTCTCACCCATGTGGAGTGTGTAGCAGGGGGAGCCTCCGTCAGTGGACACCATCTGAACTCTATCATCAAAGCATAAAAGGCAGCCGCATTCTCCTCTAAGTTCAATAAATGGTAACCCCGCTCGCAGCAAAACTTGGGGTTCCGGTGATCGTGGTACCTTTCCCGACTTGCAGCATCAGGAAACCGAACGAAGGGTAGATTTTCCTCATTAAAGGCAGCCATAGTAGATCAACCTGCAATTGTTATTAAGAGTATACGTTAAAAATTTGGTGGGGGGGGGGGGGTTTTTTTGTTTGGTTTT
>NW_006239235.1:604651-647631 GCF_000226075.1 Solanum tuberosum
TTTGGGGGGGGGGGGGGGGTTCTTAATGTTTGGTTAAGAAAAGGAAAAAAATTCTGATTTAAGTGGCAAGGGGCTACTGCCCCACTAAGTCCCGCCATAGCGGTGCAAATCTCGCCACGGCGGGATGACGGAGGCCGCCACAGCGGGATGAAGGCGTGGTCATGGCGCCTCTTCGTCCTAAAACCTTTGTTATTCATAGAATTTCAGCAGTTCAGAGTCTAGAAAGTATTCTAGTACCTAAATATACTATCATTCTAGTAAAAGAACCCCTAAATAGTGTCTGAATCCGAGTTTTATACCAAAAAAACCTTTCAACTTCTCTCCCCCTTTTTGGTATCATTTAAACTATATTTTCATGAAATTCCTACGCCCTGAACGTTGTGGAGACGTTTGGGACGTAAGTGAAGTGTTCATGCTACTTTTTTCTATCAATATCAAGCAACCCTGTTCATTTTCTATAAGCTACCCCATGACCCTTCTAATCAATTGTTTAATGACATGCATTCTTTATTAAGTAACTAATAAAATATTTAACGTAAAGAACAAGAGAATTACCTTGAAGTTGACGTTTGAAGTGGAGCAATTGAGGGTGGTTTTGAATTTTAGGGGAAGTTTAGGAGAAATGGGGGAAACTTTTCTTTTTCACCGTACTTACTGGTTACGACTCCCCGCTACAGCGAGAAGTATCTCCGCCACAACGGCCCCACCTCAGCGGGAACCTTGCCGCTATGGCGAGGCACGCTGTGTAATTGGACACATTTCTTTCCTCAGTGTGTTGCCTCATTTCCCTAACCGATCCCGTAAGTATAAACCCTTTCGCGCTTAAAGTTGAAGAGCCACCCCCCTTCGTGGTTCTGTGTTGAACCAATTCGATAGTTTAGAAGTACTCTGAAAAGGGCGCATGTTTATCCCTTCGCTAGTCATTCGGGGATGAACGAGGGGTAAATTGATATCTATTGTAATGACCCAAATCTTCATTAATTAGGAATGGAAAAATGTCGGGGAAACTGGGTTTTCCAGCCCGCCAGAGCGGGGTTGATGCCGCTAGGGCTACGACGCTCTAGCGGGGTAAGTGGCCGCCAGAGCAAGATGGGTGAGACATAATGTAAATAACAAGTTTGATTTTCTCCTTTTTCCAAAAACACCAAAATGAGGAAAGGATCACCCTAGAAACCTCAAATGGCTGATCTAGGCTTGTGAAGGAAGGAGAAAACGTTTTCTAGCATAAGGATGTCTATAGCTTGCGGATTTGCAGTAAAGTCCACCGTTAAATCGTTCGAAAACCAGAATAGGAGCGATAATCCCATGCAGCTGCTTGGCTCACATGTATGCTAGGTTTATTAATTAAGCAGTGTAAATTCGTGACTCACTACGTAGTATATTGGTAATTGACGGTAGTATTCATGTGTAGGCTTTTATGCACTGAAAAAGAGATGATGATACGTATATTCTTAAGTGTTACATCAAACGTATACCGTAGGAGGAGGCCCTATCCCGTGAACTATGGCTATGTGATGGTTGGTTCTCCGTTTGTGAAATAAACTTGTTAATGTTTTCGTGAAATGCATACATATATGAAATTAGGGATAATATGAATCGTACCTAAAGAAAAGACTGAATATTAATAATTGTATGCCATGAATCAACACTTGATTGTTTGATAATGAGAATGTACATTGTGCTTTGGATTATGGCTTGTTGAATAGATCGGGTGTTACTTCCAACACACTAACTGGGATCGGATGTCACGTATTGAAATACATATTTGATCGGGTGTCACGTTCCGACACACTAACTTGGATTGAATGTCACGATCCGGCACACTAATAGTTTGAGTGTGGGCTCCATGAGAGGACCATTGACTTATCATATATGCCAATTGTTGATAATGTCGAATTGGATATGTTTCCGGAAAACATAATTGAATTGTACATTATGTTCCTATATGTGAATTAACGGTGTCGTAAAGTAATTAGGTATATCTCATAATGAATGAACTGTGAATGGTCGAGTCCAGATCGGGATGCGAGTGGGGACCAAGGGTCCCGGCGTTGTCATTGTTATTTAGAAAGGTGATCATGAGTTTTGTCATTGAAGATGGGGGTTGTAATGACCCGATCCTATACCTCGGATGTCACACGGTGTACATGATCCCGAAGGGTCTCGTACAAGCCTCTTAGCGTTCATAACATTCGCTATATAGAAATAATGCGGAATTTAAAACCCATTTAAATCCAAATAATTAAAAGGTTACTTAAAAACACTTGAAACACAACGGAAGTCTATTGTCTCACATGGCCATCTAAACAATGTCTTGAAAAATATGTAGGGTCACGACCCTTTGCAATCGAAAAGTCTAACAATAGTCTTTTTACATGAAAGAAAGAAACATCTAAAAGTACTTGTCCTCGATCTATAAGGACATACCACTTAGCCTTGGAGGAATCTCAATCCAAGCCCTTGATCTAGAGAGAAGCAACTCACTTGCCGAAAACCTACACTTGTAGTAAAATAAGAGAAATATGGGTTACCACACAAAAATATTTACTAAGTATGATGACCATGCAAAAACATGCTTTAAAAGGGACATTTTGGTTGGAAACCATGCATTATGCGACTTTTTAGAAATATCATGTCCAATAGTTTAAGAGACATCAAATACAAGTATAATTAATCATCACACAAGTCATAATATCAGATTTGAACATAATCAACACGAAAGCATTACCTTCACATTAGGTCTTCACCTCAAGTAACCCTCATGCTATACCTTGTGCAATGTATGGATAGTGTCCCGTACCACCATCCACACTAAGGTACCACATTAAGGTCACCAAAAGTGAACTTACCATTCATCCTTTCCATCTTTACACAATACGCATACATAAGAGACATAAACATTTCATAAGTCGTATCATCACCTAAGGAACATCATCACGGGTAACTCTAAGACATATTTATGCAATGTAGGAGTAGCATCTCATACTACCACTGACACTACGTACTCCTTTGAAGCCACCATAGACAAAGCACATTCATACTCAATAAATTATGACAAGGAAGTAACTCATAATACAATCCAAGTATAGCATTCATCATCTCATCTAAGCATACAAGTCAACATTCTTCATTTACTTCATTAAGGACACTTTCATACATTAGTCATTAAGACTTAGAGAATTCACTATGACCTTCTTAAAGCCTACTCGTGCAATGCATGGACGGTATCCCATACTATAACCCAAACTTCATAGAATTTCCCAAGAAACCCTAATGCACATCTCACATGATGGGAATATGCATTAACCGACATAGACCATGAGAGATAACCATGGAATCCGGTGTCATATGGCCCCACACCAAAAAAAGGTAGTCTACTTGCCTAAGGTAGGTCCGGTGACATTTTAGCTTGGATGGAATCCACTATCTAATATCCTATGTGGGCACATAGTTATGGGATAGGAAGATATTCATCAGAACCCTAGCCAAACATTGGGAGAGTTTCCATCTTACCATATCCACTCGATGCTTAGCCTCCATTCCCATAGAGTATTTCATTCACATTACATTAATATACTTGAGAGGAATGCCATTGGATCATTACACATGGAAGGAATGCCATAATCCTATCAATTTATGGTACATTACATAGGTAGCTAGCTCATTGAATCCTCAAGAAGGGCCACCAACATTGGGTCTATCAATACAAGGTTCATTATTTCACACATGAAAGGGCTACCAACACTAGGACTACCTATTCATGGTTTATCATTACATTAGTTTCTAGACTCATCATGAAGGACTACCAACACGAAGTCTACCGGTTCAAGACATAGCCTAGAATACTTCATTATTCATTTATGAAAGGAATTCCATAAGCCTATCGATTCATGTTCATCAAGTCAATACACATTCATCAATACATAAAAAGGATGCCTTAGCCTACCAATTCAAGATACATCAATCCACATTACTTTCATTTATACAAGAATAGGATGTCTAAGCCTACCAATTAAAGTTAGAACATCTCATCATAGAAACTCTTCACATTCTATCATTAACATTCCTAAGTGTCAAATTGAGAACTAGCCTTTCAATAATAACACAAATACATTCTAGACAAGATCACATTAACTTCATTGAAATCACATTCATATACAAGATATCATGATAATACTTCAATTCCTCATACTATGCCTTCAAGGCCATGAATCTCAAATCACCAACACACCAATAATTTACTATAATTAAGTCATGGACAATGATTCAGTTCAATAACCCAAAGAAATTTAGACATATTCCATTCATAAGCTTTCATAATCAACAAACCACTTCATAAAGGCACAATTTATGAATTGAGAGAATTCATGGGTTCATAGAGCATTTTCATCATAAATTATAAATTAAACACTAATACAATCATAATTTTTCATTAATAACCGTTTGAAAATGTTTGATGAAGGAACCTAGGAGATTGAGTAAAACCCTAGGTTTTTCTTGAACTTGAAAACTTTGAAAATTACCTTTGAATTGACTCTAGGAGTGAAAGATGCACCCACATGATGGATCACCATACCTTGATTTTGATTCCCCAAGAAATTTGAAGAAGAACACCTTGATTCACAACCCTAGCTTCCACTTCTTCTTCTTCTTCTTTATGAAATTACTCAAACACCCTCAACTAAGGTAGCCCGTCAGGGACCATGCCCAACTCAACGGGTTTTGAAGGGGACCACGGCTCGTGGTGGTGGCCGTTGTCCCTTAGGAAGTAGCCTCCTCAACTTGCCTTGCCTTTTATTCACAAAAGTGGTCTTCACAACCACCTATACAGACCGTCAATGGCACCACGACTCGTGGTGGTGCCCGTGGTCTTTGGGGCAGTGATAAGGCTTTCCAAGCCTTGCCTCCAAGAGCCTAAGTGATATTCACGATCACCATCCTTGGCTCGTCAAGGAAACCACGTCCCGTGGTCTCTTGACCAGTAGCTCCCTCATCATCCACCAACTCCCATTAAACTAAGGCAACCCAACGAGCCTTCCCATGGCTCGTGGTCATGACCACGAGCCGTGAAGTGGCTCGTGAAGGGATGCCTTGGCTTGGCACCAATATAGGGCTCACTGCCTAGCCAACCATGGGTGGCACCACTACTCGTGGTGGCCACCATGGGTCGTGAAGACCCTCGTGGTCCTGGTAGGCAGTAACTAGGCCTACTTTTAGGTAGCCTAGGTTCCCAAACCATGGCCTACACCAAAACCTTAGCCCTTGCCCTTAACTCTTGACGCTAACCCGTGCGTTTACGCTCTAGTTTAGCCTATCATTTTTATGAGTCGTTACAGGAGTGGTGTCATGTCGTAGTGTTACTAGTTGGACTTTTCCCCTGTAAGGAGGTAGCATTGAAAAGGTTAACAAGCCTTGATCGAAGTACCATGGGGTTACAAGTTGAGTGGTGTCGGGGATGAAGTAAGGGCGTGTTGTGAGTGTTGATTGGATTGGTAGTAGTTAATTCCAGAATTTCCTCTAATGTATAGAATGATAAAGTATTATCAAGAACGGAGCGAGTAAGGGTTAGAGACTGTAAGGCATTTGGGAATTATAAAGTTGGAGGAATGAACAGTCTTATGCAAGTTTCTTCCTAGTCGATTTCTTAAATTAAGCGGTGGGTATCGGGTTGGCCGATGATGCCTACCAGTACGTGTGGTTGTACTGATACTACTCTTGCTATGACTTTTGGCATAGTCTGGTTGCAGGATCAGTGATGTCTCATAGGTAAAGACGAAGATAATCTCCAACAACTTCTATTTTTCCTTCCGCATGATGGAAGTTGCGTCATATATAATTTTGTTATACGTTGGACTCTTAGTAGCTCTTGTACCTATTTAGACTAGATCCCTGGGGTAATAATTACTTTATAGGTCTTAAATTTGAAACGTTTTAAGTTCTTATTTTATACAAATCTCTATGAAATTGTCTTTATCTTAGTTCTCTTAATCTTCCGCATGTTTTAAACGGTTGGGAATGGAGGTTTCTCCTACTTAGGTGTTAGAGTAGGTGCCCGCACGGCCCGATGGGTTGGGTTGTGAAACATAGTCACACTCTCTCTGAAGTTACCTTATCCTAAATAAAGGAAATCTGGGCATGAAGTAAGAATAGGAATACCATGCGTGGGTAATATGACTGCTAATTATTCAGCTTAGCAACAGTCCTCAACTACGCTCTTCTTTCCTTATACCATACCTCATTAGCTGCAACTTCCAGTTCCCTCTAGGGTACATGACTTCTCTTACCAAGGCTTGAGTCTAACGACGCACTCTTACTATATTCAGACGTAACCCAAATCCTAAGGTTCGGGTTCTATACCTTTCTATAGGGAGTTTCATCCCAAAAGCATTACATTTTACCACCTCATTTAATCAACATTGTGATCATATCAAGAACTACCTCATGTTTAACAACACCACATTCTAGCTTATTATTCTAACAACTCCATGGACTCTTACTAACCAACTCCTTAAGAAGTTCCCATTCTCTCATCATCCCTGCCATACCAACTACAATTTCTCGCATTACTACTCGGGACCAACTAAGGGATCTCATTTAAGCATTTCTCATAGTAAAACCTAAAACCTCATCCTCGTCTTCCTCCTCATTTATAACCTTAGGTAGGATTATCACACCATCATTATCACAATAAGATCATCAACATTATCCTTCTAACATCCCTCCACTACTAAAAGGGCCTCTCATAGATATCTCCCATAATCATTTGAACTCATTCCTATCTTATTCTCAACACTTGACTTGAATTTCTCGTCTTATGGTCTACATCGCTTTTTCACAATTTAAGTACTATTTTCTCACTTATTATACCTCATTACTTAATTGCCTCTCTTAGCTTTGGAACATCATGACCCTTTCAAACAAATCATAAGCCTAACTTAGATCTATCACTTCATGAATACTCTGTGCTTTTATTAAACACATATATTTAGTCACCTCTAGCACGATGGCACATCGGCATCAACTGTATTCTGGCTAAAATATACTCTATCTAGACATGACTAGTAACTATTTCTCTTCCGTCTATCAAGAACTCTCTACAACATTATTATTCCTTATTTCACTCGTATAGGAACTCATCACTTATAATTGACCGGGTGCATGATTACATTAACATAATCTTCCCCATCACTATCTCCCTTTCATAGATTTCTAAACCTCTTCTTAATTTCCTAACTTTGGGTACTTTCAATACTACTACTCATAATTTTGTAACTCATGCAAACTTTTTGGGATGAAAATACTACCCAAGCTCTAAACATCCTTTCTCATAAGGATCTTAGCCAAAATAGGGTTTCAAGAAGAGAGTACAACTCACTTTAAGGTTGAACGCACGATTCATATGAACATGAGCACATTCCCTTGAAACTCAACACTTAACTCTCTCTTGGGCTTCTCTCAAGCCCCTCCGGAGTCGCATGACTTCCTCAAGATTTTTGCTAAGAACAACTCATCGATAAAGGACCGACTGTGCTTTTCAACCACCTCTAGTATAGGGGGTAGTCGAATGGATATGCGAATGCATGATTTAGAATAAGTCTCTATGACATAGCTCTATTGCACGATTTAGAGTATGAAAGAAGGGAAACTTTTTCGAAATATATTTAGTCCCTTATTTATAGAAGTGGGGCCTTCACAACCACAAAAAAGATCCTACTTGACATGGCTTCCTACACACCCTAGGACACTTGAACATTGTGATCTAATACAAAGTTTGTCATGCTCCTAGCCTACACCCTGGCCAGCACTCAAGAACCATTGTTGATCCCCAAGCGAACCCTCATCCTACCTCGCTACAAGCTGAAGACTAACTAAAGCATACAAAACCTTAAAACTGAATAAAAGTTAAATTTCATTGAACTCAAATACTTAATCTTTTTAAAAGTCTGTATAATACTCAAAATCAAAGTAAATACACAAACTCCTCAACTCTGTCTATCTATGAAGCCTCTACTATTACAGAAGGATATCGGGACAAGACCCTTGACATCTCCAAACTACTAACTGTAAGATAAAGGTGAAGTCCTCTAGAATGTAAGATGGCTCACCAAAGCTGATTGGAATATCACATGACCTTTAATGAAACACCTGTTGATGATCCTGAATACATGTATCTGCATCATGAAACGATGCACGCCAAATGGCTCAGTACATGGAATGTACGAACATGTAAAGGGAATTCTAAAGCATAAACGTAAGCTTGAACTGATGGAAAAGAAACATACTTACCTCTTCTCAACTCACTCAACTCAATGAAATATAGTTCAACTCAACTAAGAGAAAATAAGGCTCAACTAAATAGTAAGATACTCAACACAGTGAAACATAGTTCAACTCAACTCAGAGAAATATGGCTCAACTCAACAATAAGATGCTCAACACAGAAACATAGTCCAACTCAACTATGTGAAACATAGTTCAACTTTGGATACTCAAGGATAAAGCAACAATAAAATATGCAATATCTAGAAAGCTTTTAAAACAATTGATAATACTCAATTGTATGCAAAAATACAATAAAACTCAATTGTATGAAGTACAATAATAACTCTTATTCGTATGTAAAGATACAAAATAATTCCATTTGGGAGATTCTGTAACCGACAACCATCACTATGTGTTATGTGATAATACAACGTCAAGCCCACGCTGTCAGAACTGTTATATACTTTGCGGGGTATAGAACCTACTAACTAAGTGGATCCACTAATCTATGCTAAAATGTAATTAGAAATCATCTAAAAAGTATGACCCATTCTACCCAAGTTGGCTACATGGTTTATGAGGGCTGTGAGTTGTTAGGACTCTCCCTCATATTAGTACTTAATACTACTCCCAAAAATATACTTAGCTCATATGTTTTAAAGAAAACATAACTCTTTCTGTGATTTGAGATTATTACTCAAAAATCTTTCTCTTAAAAGAGATTGTAGACAAACTACTCAAAACTCTTTTGGAAATCTCAGTTTCCTCCTATTTTAAAAATAAAAACATTTATTCATGGAAATACTTAGTTCCCATATAATATTTTAAAGAAAATGAAACTTGACTGTACTCTTCCTCATACTCATTTACTCAAGCCTTTAAACAAATTATGAATAATTGTAAAAGATAATTCAAAATAGGATTCATGCTGAATTATGGACGTGAATGACTCAATTCAAGGTTTTCAATAACCATATATAGAACTCAATACACAAAACTCAATGACTCCAAAATTCAAGGACTCAATGATACAACTCATCTCATGAATGCTCGGCTCATAGGGTTCACGCGGGACTATGGGCATGACCCACTCCACTCAAGGATTTCCTTGTATAACATATAGTAATCAAAATTATGAGATTTAGTTTTTAAAAAGATTAGGAACTCAATACTCAAGAACTTAGAACTTGAAGATGCTACTCCTCTCGAAGACACTCAAATTATTGAGTTCATGCGGAATTTATGGGCACGAACGACTTAACTCATTGATCTCAATAATAATGTAGACTCATGAATAGAGTTTCCTCATTCTCATACTCCCTTACTCGAGGGGCGCCACCCCAGCCCCCTCTAGCACAGCTGGGGTGTGCCGCCCTAGCCCTCCCCCAAGAACAATTTGACGAATTTTCTTCTTCGACTATGGGCTCTAATTTTCCTAGAATCGAATGGTTTATTACCAACTTACTTAGATTAGAATATAAAATATAAGTACACGAAAATTTACTCAAACTCCTAACTTTCCTCTGAAGAACTCATCAGCCCATCCTAATTCAAGAATGAAAATAATACTTCAAGAACACAAATCAAGAACATAAATTTCTCAATATTTATGGATAGATTCACAAAAGAAACTCATGATTGGCGCATGGGTGAACGAACCCAACAATATGGAAACTTACATACCTCTTAGGATCGAACCCTTTCTTTTCTTTTATCTTTTTGAACTTTCTTCAAAAACCATAAGCGTAATAAGGATTTGTGAAAATTGAACCAAATCAGTTTAGACCCCTAAATATTACCATATTCCCTTTTAATCTGATTAGTTAAAGAAAACACCAAAATACTCCTCATATTTTTGGATAACTTTTCTAAATGGACAACATGAATTCAAAAGGGAATATCTCCCTCATACGAGCTGGAAAATTAGAAAACTCGTTGGCGTTGGAAAAAGGACTCAGAGATCTTTCATTTGATATCTTATGGGTCTCCTAACTCATCCTATATTGAAAGTTATGGTCGTTTGAAGTTGACCCAAAACTTAAAAGAACTAAGGAATGACTTGAATGAATTCTTTTAAATTCTTTTTGGAACTCAAGGTACTGTATCTAGTGACCTGACCTTAATACTTAAGGAATTTTAAATTTCTAGTAAAATCGTACTCACAACGAAGCAGGATTCGAGTCTTAGTTCAAAAAAATTCCGGGGTGTTTCATGCATACATCAATATCTTGAAATATGGGTCCCGACTTGATTCATTTTTTTTTAAATTGAGGAGGAGATAAAAATAATATGCAGGTATAATAAACATGCAATATACAAAAGTAATAAAATAAAACAATAATATAAGACACGGCCAAAAGTTTTCCTAACATCGATATATACAAAATAAGGAATGAAGAATATAATTTGAACTTCATTCGAATAGCTTCAACGGGAAGCAACTCCGGGTACCTATAAAGACACTTAGTAAAAGTGTTAGTAATAAATGAATATGAATAAAAATAAATAAACTAAATAATAACTTAAAAATAAAAACCCTTCTTATTAACATGGGAGACCTTGGAAATCGACGGTTATTTCTTCATCGGCCATTTTTAACATACAAAATATATAAACATTAAACTAAATTTCCGTCTTTTAAAATGGGGAGGCCTCGAAAACCGACAGAGAGATTTTTTCATTGACCAATTTTAAATGATATTTTTCTCAACACAACAATAATATTAAATTAAACAAAGGATATAGTAAAATAACAACATAACAATATAAAAACACAGCTTGCTAAAAATCCTTAAAATACATACAATCATTTTAATAAATTAAGAGCAGTCAAATATACACCATAAAGCAACAATAAGCAAATGAATAAAATACATAATAAAAATGAAATAAAGCAAATGGATCTCAATTGAAAACTACCAGAAATGAACTTTACTAAAAGAAAAATGAAAAGAAAGCTTCATGAAAATATGAATAAATCACAAAATGAACAGCTTAAAATAATCAATTTAATGTTATGAACATAAATAGATGGATCAAAATAAAATAAATAAACAAGAATAACCCAACCATATTAAATCAAAAACCTAACTAACAGTGAATAACATAATCTAACAAACAAAATATAGACATAAATATGTAAAAATGCAAAGAATGAAAGAGTGTCATAGAAGGTAAGTTTTCTTGGGCCATATTTGAATAAAATGAATAGGAATGGAGGCTGGTCGGGTCTTGATTATCTCTGTCGAATCTGTCATTGTCCAACAGAGTTGGAGGCTTGGACCCACACCGAAGATGGAGGTCAGAGCTCAAAGCTCGTTATCTGATGGAGCTTTGAGCTCACTAATAACCACTATCTTTGTTTGGCTCCGGTTCATCGAAGCTTGAAGCACCTCATAGGAGTCACTCGTTTTAGTGATTAAAGGAAAAAAAAGGATGGGGTTTGTTTGCTGGCTGGTTTTCTGGGTTGAAAGGTGGTGGCGTTTGGTGGTTGGTCTAGTTGTTTTGAGGTGGTTGAAGGTCGGTTTGGTTACTGGTTTTTGAGGTCGGAGAAAATGGTGAATGGAGGTGGTTTGGGAGGCTGTTTCTGGTCGTTTTCAGCCGGAAAAAGTAAGGAATGGAGGTTGAATATCTTGGGGTTTTGAGTGGTAGTCGGAAGTATTGGTGGGGTTTTGCTGGGGAAGAAAGGTAAAAGGTGTTTAAATGGTTGTTTCTGTTGTACCAGAAGATTGAAAATGGGGTCGCTTGGATGGTGGACTCGCTAGATTCTGGCGGAACTTCAGTGAGCTTGTCACTGGAAAATTATAAACACTACAGAAATTTCTAAAGACTAAAAAATCTGAAAATTACGCTCATTCTCTTATCCACCACCACTAACTTAATGACCAAGAAATACATTAAATAGAAAATCGAAAACCACCTATAATGCAATATCATTACCTTAAAACCGTGGGCCAAAACCACTAGTTAATAAAATATTTGTGTACGAAATGTTATCCATATTTGAATGAAATTCTAGACAGTGCAAAATATGAATGTTTAGAAATACTTGTAATAGCATAAGTTTGTCAACATAAATCTTGAAATCATAATATAGCATGTCATATCACCTACTAAAAAATTAATTTTATGATGCTTGAATGATTATGTGACATTTTACGTCACCTACTAAGCTTTCGAATTTCTCAAAGAAATACAAATCCTCAATGAAATAAAGAAATTTGAATCAAACAAGCAGAAAGTTGAGGAAAGTTTAGCAAAGTAATGGAAAACCGGTGGACTTCCATTATATGACTAAACCTGCTAATGACTCTCATGCTCCCATACAAGAAGGTTGAGATAGGAGAAAATTTTGATAATTAATTCAATATGTGTTGTAAATTTCACACAACAATCTTTCTTTTTATCTAATAAATTGTGGAAAATAATAGTATTATTCACATGACTACTATTTTTTGTTTGAAATAATATAGCTACAATTTCTTAAATGATGTTGTATTCACACTTTAAACTTATGTTATATATATAACTAAGAATCTCATTATTCTATTTTTTTATCATCTTAATCCAACTCTTAGTTTACTCATGCTTTCCTTACACTAAGTATGCAATCAAGATGGTATTTACCACAATGATCTCACCAACTGTAAATAAGCAAAGGAATATTCAATTTGATCAAAAGTTTTTTTCGCAATCCAATTTAAGCATCAACTTCCTTTTCTTTCTTTTGGAAACATTGATCTTATAAACTTCTTGAACAAGAATAATAATGTCACAAGTACGACGAGCTTTCAAGAAACTAGTCTGGTACATACCAATTAAATCTTTTCGAAAGGGCTCAATACAATTGAAATGATTTTGATAATAACTTTATTAATAGTATTACACAGGTCAAATAAGTATAAAACTTCTAACATTCTTAAAGTCAGGGATAGGACATAAAAAGTATTGCTTAGGCTTTAAAGGATGGTTTGAGTAAAATAGCTCAGATTCTTAACAGATTTATTCTAGTAAAGATGGTCTTTGACCTATTTATTTTTGGAATATCTATAAAATTTAACATTATTATGAGAGTCGTTGCAACTTTCGGTGATAACAAATCCATCAAATTTGTCAATCTTATTATCTGATGGAAACTCGCCATGAGTCACACAAAAAAAAGTCTCATATTTTCCCTTTCTCCCGCAACATTCTCATGAAAATCTAAAAATAACCACTATATATCTTGTTTGTTTGATAATGCAAATGAAAGAAGATTGGAAGCAAAGGAAGAGTAAACAAATTTGTATATATAGGAAAATTATCAAGATCATGGCAATATATTATGTCTTGATGAGTAGGATCTATGGAGAACTAGTAGTTTCTCTCATTCTTTACAACATTCTATTTTATGTAATTTGATGAGTAGGAGTAATGAGGATAAATTATAAGCTTTATTTGATTTAATTTGATGAGTAGGAGTCAGAAGGATAAATTTCAAATTTCAGTTCTTCTGATATTTTCTTAAGCATATAATTGAATGAGCTAAGGGAGTAAATTTGTAATTTAATTTAATTTAATTTAACGAGTGGGAATCAAGAGGGTAGATTTTAAATTTTAGTTTTAGTGATATTTTCCCAAATATTTAATTTGATGAGTAGGAGTCAAGACCTAAGAGGGTAAATTTTGAATTTCATTTAATTTAATTTGATGAGTTAGAGCAAAAAGGGTAAATTTTGAATTATAGTTATTGTGATATTATCTTAAGCATTTAATTTTATTAGTAGGATTCAAGAGGGTAATTTTAGAATTTTATGAATTTAATGTGATGAGTAGGAGGTAGGAGTGTGATTTTAAATTTATTTAATTTAATTTGATGAGTAGGAACAAGGTAAATTTAAAATTTTAATTATTGTGATATTTTCTTGATCATTTTATATTGAAAGTATGTTACATTTCGACTATTTTTAGAAATTACATTATTCTTAAGTATGGATTAGCAATACAAATTTAATATAGTACATAAAAAATTAAATGATTTAATAATTAATAGCTTTTATAATTTGTGAAATCTTCACATGCAAAATATCACAAATGAGTATTTCATTTAATTAAAAATTGAATGTGTTTAATAAAATATTATAAGAATTAATATCACAATTTATTGGTATTTCAGGAGTTAAAAACAAGTATGCTATGTCACAACATAAAGTCAAAATGATGTAAAAAATTATATTTGACTCTTATAAATACTTTTTTTTACCATCAATTCAAGAAGTTTGACAAAACAAATATGAAGGTCCAAATTTGAAAGTCAAATCACCTATACAAAGGATCTACAATGAAAATGTAATAAATTATTTTATATTAAATTAGACTACGATTCTTAAATTTAATAATTCAAAATAAATAAGAAGAAATCGAAAATATTCTACTACCGTTTATGGTAAATTACTTATTGTACGTGATTTTATTCTTATCAAACAGTATGATAATTAATCACTATAAATATACTCGTGGTATCAATATTCTACATCATATTTTCTTACTTTCCCAAAGTAGAAATTTTGTCATGGAAACAAAATATCAATATCACTAGCATAGAAAGGATGCCGAAAACTTCCATTAAAACGTTGAAAAATACTGTTGATCTTCAACAACGGAGCGATAGTGTGGAGGCAAAATTGAAGGAAGTTGAAGATGTGTTGAAGCAACAAATAGAGCGTGGTATTGTATGTCCATATCAAATCCTTGGAAGTGCATTGCCTCCAATGTACTTTCAATAATTTGATATGGAAATGCAATACCATGCTCTATTTTTTGAGAAAATATCACTAAAACTAAAATTCAAAATCTACCCTTTTGGCTCCTACTTGTTATATTAAATTAAATTAAATTTCAATGTTACTCTCTTAGCTCATCAAACTAAATGCTTAAGAAAATATAACAAGAACTAAAATTTGAAAATTATCCTTCTGACTCCTACTCATCAAATTAAATCAAATAGAATGTTGTAAGGAATTAAGAGAAATTACTAATCCTCCCGGATCCCACTCATGAAGACATAATATATTACCATAATCTTGAGAATTTTCCTATATATAAAAAAAAATTCACTCTCCCTTTGCTTCCAATTCTCTTTCATTTACATTTTCAAACAAACAAATATCAACTAAGTTTCTTCATCAACTCACTGTTTTCTTTGTAAAGAAATAAAAGTCAAGTTTGTTTGTTTCCATCAATCAAAGAGTGATCTTTTATGTTTTTGTTTGTTTGTGGGGTTCGTTTATCTGATTGTTTGGGGTTTGATTTTTGTATAAAGTTTTGATCTTTATGGTGAATGATTGATATTTTTCAATTCTAGACTACTGATAGTTTGCAACAAAGAAGAGATCATTTGTCATGCCCCGAGCCTACACCGTGGAAGTGGTCGGCACTCGAGAACAATTTCTGATCCCCAAGAGAACCATTGTCCTGGCTGACTATTTAGTGGAAGACTTACTCAAGCATAAAGAAGCTTGAAATACATAATTAAACTCAATAGTCTCTGTCACGACCTAAAATTTCACATATCGTGATGACACCTATGTTCTCAATCGTCAGGTAAGCCAACCCATTAGTTTTACCAATTTTACTGAATAATTAAGGTGAAAGCTAAACAAAAAGTAGAATACCTTAAGCACTAAGTATTTCATAAGTAGGAACTGTGGAAAGGTAAAATACCACCCTTGAATTGGGTCATAAGTGCAAGAGCTTCTAAAATACGGTGCAAGAATGAAACTAAAATGACAAACCTAAACATAAGAGATATCATGTCTAAATACAAAAGAAACATAATAAAAAATAAAATAGAGGGAGGTGGGGCTAGGGAACAACCAAACAACTTACCACAACTCCAAGATACTCCAACCTCGGACTCAAAAACTCCACGAGATGCGTTCGTATTCGGAAATGAATCTGCACCACAAAGAGTGCAACAAGTTTAGTATGAGTCTGAAATCACATGTACGCAGTATATCTCATAGACCGACAATGAAAAAGTAGTGGCATGAGTTCAAATAAGAAATTCATTATTTTACTTGTACAAGTCTATATTATACTTACTAGTCAAGTTTCATCAAATATGGATAATCAAATGTCACGTAACGTCCAACCACCAATAGAGCACATAATCAACAAGAATAGAGGAAGTGATGATATGCAATGCAATGTGACACCATGAAATAATATGCCTCAGATACTAAGTACTGTTTCAACCGTATATACACGATACTGCTAAAATATACATCGATAGTTCATGACCCATGGGGGACTCACGAGATCCATAGACCAACACAAACGATCTCCACGTGTCTGTGCGGATGATCTCAAAGCTCTATCATAAAGCCAAATGATTACCGCATGAATGATCTCCACGTGCCCAAATTATAATCTTTATATCTCACAATCCCCAGCACGGACGATCTTCACGTGCCAAACTTATACTCAATCTCATGGCAATGCATGTGCACAATATAATTTCAATAATAGGGGATGACGATGAATCTCAACTAATTAATCAATTTTCAGTATGATATATAATCACCTAAAATATCACAAATATACGGGTTTAATAAACAAAACACAATCACACGAAAGAATTCAAGTAAATGATACATCAGCTAATGCCCATATAATTTGGCATTCTCGGATTACAATCCGCATACTGTAGAAATAAACTTTCCCTATAGAACACTGGTACTCGTACCAATGCACGTCACACCATTGGCACGAGACCCCCATCGTTCACCCTAACCCATGCTTTATTCCATTTTTAATCTTTAATTAGAAAAAAAATGTCCTTCAACAAAGTCTGAAGGTCTTAACATACCTTGAATGTCGAACATGTGTCACGAATCTTCAAGATTTTGCATTTCCCTTTTGTAAAGCTTCAGAATGTTCCCAAACCTATCAAATATGCAATATTCATAAGAGAATGAGTTCATAGACACCCATATTACTACATGTCTATCCTAGATCTAAAACTCATTCAACCTAAACTTAAGTTCGTAATCTTGATGTAGAGTCTCATATTTTTCGTAAATTTTAAGTCTTGGGTTGAGTCTCAATTCCTCCAACTATCCTAAATGACTAATAATGATATAATATAGTACCTCTAACATCTATGATCACAAGGATTTTCGATAGAAATCGATATAAACATTTACAAAAAGGACGCTACACTTTTATAACAACAACACTGTAGTTCCCTTCCAATATAGTCTTTAATATGGATCTAATCATTACCAAATGATTAACTCCTCAACCCTAATAAGTTTTGATGTAAGATTCTATTAGGGTCAACTTCAAATGACCATATCTAAAGTCCAGGATAATTTATGTTTTTATACATTTGAGCATGAGTTCTACATATTATTGGGAGTAGTATTGAGCACAGATATGGGGATGAGTTCAGACAACTCAAAATCCTCATAAACCATATATGCCAACAATGGGTAAAACATCATATTTTTCAGATGATTTCTTATTGCTTTTAACCATAGCTTAGTGGATCCACTTAGTTGAGGATGTTCTATACCCCTGCAAGGTATAGGACAGTTTTGACAGCATGGACGAGAGGTTGTATAATCACATAGATCATAGTGATGGTTGTCGGTTAGAGAATCTCCCAAATAAGAGTAAGGAGTTTATTATTATATTTTTATAGACATTTGAGTTATTATCTACTGTTTTAAAACCTTTATATATTGCATCTTTTATTGTTTCTTTCAAGTTGAGTTGAGTTGAGTTGAGGTGAGTATGTTTTCCCTTTCTATCAGTTCAACTATATATTCCTATGTTGAGTTTTCTCCTTGCATTCTCGTACATTCAATGTACTGACGTCATTTGGCCTGCATCGTTTGTTGATGCAGGTACAACTGTTAAGGATCATCAACCGGCGCTTGTTTCATGATGCAGATACAAGTGTTAGTGATATCTAGATATTTTAAAGCATAAAACTTAAAAATTTTACCTTAGAATGTGCACAACAGAAAAACTTATAACGACTCAAATTCCTTAGAGTCCTGGATGTTTTTATTTGATACTACTCATTGCATTTACATACATCTTGTTCAACTGAATGTACATACCTTATGAATTGTTGAGTCATGACTATGAAATTTTAAAGAACAAAATACAATACTATAAGTAGAACAAGATAAAATATGAATGAGAAAATGTGAAGTGAATAACCTCATATTTGTTGTTGAAGAAGAGATGTAGTTTTACATGAAAAGTTAACTAATAAATGAAATTGTAGTACACCCATTTATGAGCGAAATGTCTTAAATTATTTGTGATGTATTTTGGGGTGAACATACAGAGTTAACATTAAATTGGTATAGTTGAGATCGAACTGTCCGTTTTGATCTGTGATTTTAGGGTGGATCCATTTTAATATGTTGTGTTAATGTAAATAACTCTAATTAAGGTGATACGAGAGAGAGATACAACTAAAATAAAGTAAGAATATAACTTCTCACTCTCAGGAAGGTGTATTTCACTCTTTCTGCCACCTCAACATATATATGGGCATCTATTCCACTTTAAAATAATATAAGGATTTCATACGATCCTCCCAAAATTAGAGTGTATAACAACAATTTTGATTAATGTTTTAGTGGTTTTTAAGTCGTTTCTCAAATTTATTTGATTTTAAGATTTTAGATATTAAACTAATTGTAAATGAAAAGGTTAATAATATATATTCCTCATCTTCTATTTTATAATTATTAAGAAGAGTGGAATTTAAAAAATAATATGATATTCATGCGTTATTATTTGTACAGAATAAAAAAGAGTACTACACGTTGAATAAATAAAAACTGATCGACATTTTACCCCTACAAAAAATGTATGATGTGCTTATTTACTTTATACAAATATTGTATATTATGTAATTTAATTAATGAAGGATTTAGTGCAACAAATATTTAAAGTATATTGTTTATTTTCATCCTTTTTTGGATGGTATTTAACCATGAAATTTGATAAGATCTTCAAATATTTTCCATTTCCAAAATAATGGCACAAAATCATTTTTTTTCAAAATTAAATTTCAAGTTTAAATTTTAAAATCTATGGCCAAATGAGATATTAATTATTTAAGATTTATTCCAAGAAGCAAAAGGTTTTATATTTATAATTTTTATTGTAAACTCGTGCTGACGAATTGATTGTCTTTTCTATTATTTTCTTTAGAATAATTTAAATTATAAAATTTATGTTGTGTGAAGGTGTTTTTCAGTATTTTGTATCTTATTAGGGTGAATAATGACGGAGTACTAATTGAGTAAGGAAGGAGTTAATATAAAGTAAAATATTAATGTACTATATAGTCAAACTACAGTAGAAAAACATAATATCATGCTTATTTGTACTTATAACTATAATTAACAATACCGGTTTTTAATTAAATTATTTTCCAGTTTTGATTATTTATTAAAATATAATGTTTTGAACAAAAATAATTGTTATATATTTTTGTATGAGTTGTGACATGAATTCTTCCAACTTTATTGCTCCAATGGATTATTTTGAAAGCTTGTCAGAAGGTTGCAAATCTGAAATCAGTTCAAAAACAACTCCAGCAGATGCAGTAAGACCAATAATTTTATCCAAATGATTCAAATTTGTTGCTAAATCAGATGAAATTTGGAGAAATTTTTTTCCCCATGATTATCAAGAAATAATTGATAGATCTGACTTTCCTTTTGTTTGCAACACCAAAAAGGAGCTCTTTTTCTGTTTGTGTGATTCTCCCATTTTGCTTGATGGAGGCAAACTGGTAAAATTTCATTTTGATGTGGTTATTTTTTATGATTTTTAGTTATTTTTCTATTTAATATCGATTGTGTGTACATACCTAAATTGTTTATCGATACATGTTACCTCTCACATGAGGCAATATCAAAATTTAATCTTTATGGATTAAATTTCAAGGTTCTTAATATTTAACTTGTATTTTTAATGTTGTGGGCTCATATCTACTAGTTGTAATATTTTTCCTGATTTTTTGCACATAAATTCATGCTCCGATATGGAAGTATTGGGTTACGATGAATCCTTAATTAATATCATCATATGTTTCTACCTCTCATCAACACATGCACCAGATAGTGATGGAGTAAAAAAGTCATGTATGGAGATAAAAAAAATCTACAAGGTGTCACACCTAGGGTTTAAACTCATAAGCTAAAATAACCTATGAACTCTCTTTGTTACTAAACTAGGATTTTTCCTTATATTAAGTGAATTCAATAGTCCATATATAATTATAAATAATCATTTAACCATATTTGTGTCACTCTAATTTCAAGCAAGTTAATTCAATTCAACTATTTTCCTTCCTCTAACTCTTCTCCTTATACCAAAGTACTCTGATATCTCAAGTAGGTAAAAAGAAATGATCGCCTTGTATTTTCTTTTGTATATTCACCATAATTTAAAATGTAATATCATATAATTTTTTATTCAATTCATTGATTGCAACACTTGTCACATTTGATGTTTATTTTATACTCATTTTGTTGGGTGGGGGGAGTACAAGTCCCAATTTTTATTTCACTTCTCTCTACAAATTTTAGGTTATTCAAATTGAACAATTTTCCCTTTGAATGCTTGCTATCTATTATATTCTATTGTATCATATTCTATTTTAATCACAATACTTATATTGATTGTTACTTAAATTTTATTATATTATATCAATAAATACATCATTATAAAAAGATGAAAGTCTCAAGTTCTATAATGAATAATTTGATGTGGTGTGTCTTTACTGTATTTTTATTTTCTTATTACATTATAATCCTATTTAATCAAAGTTTATACCCTTTTTATATAAGAACTTTACCACGTGTGCTATTTTTCTTTATAATACTGTAGGTTTATAATCTTCAATTGTTGATATGTGACATAACATGGAAAACAATCCATCCAAACATTATTTCATTAAAAGAATACAATGTGATACATTGTGAAACTATATTTGTGTAGTAATCATCCAATCAAGTAAGATACATTTGGAAATGAAAAAAAAAAACTATGAAACACTCTCTTTGATCTTACATGCTGTAAATTTAGATTAATCAAACTGAAATTTTATTTTGTTGATTCGAGTGTTTTTTACTTGATAAGCATAGTGGCAATAAGTGTTTTATGATATCACCGAGAGAGCTTATAATTTCAGAAGTGATGATGCATTCTCTTGGAAATGGGGTGCACGCCGCTATTCCAGGTTCATCTTTGTTCATTTTCTTTATTTGATATGCAACTTCATCGATCTACAAATACGTTTTCCTTTGAGAGGTTTTATTCAACAAAGTAGTTTGCTTTCTTTCCTCTTCTCTTTACACTGACTTCTCCCTCTCTATGAGTTCTGTCATTGATGCTTGGTGCTCCAAAGCTTGGAGACCGAACACCGATCAATTTACTTGATAGATAGCATACACTAAAATACTAAAAGTTAGCACTGAATCAAACATTATGGCAATTTGGTCTGGATACAAAAAATATCATAAATTACATTATGTATTCGATATGGATATTCATATTGGGTAGATGAAAAGACTAACTGTTAATTATGACTCCATAACTGATAGTGGCTCAACTTGGAAAATTTCCACAGATAATGAATTGGGATAGGAGATGTTGATGCTTATTGTGGCAAAAGACACTACTTTTGATTCAAGTATCTACGATCGTCGATAATATAGTAACCCGATCGAAGGTTGGGGTCATGTCCCAAGGGAGCGGTTTTGAGAATCTGTAGCTAACTAGAATTTCATTATAAATAGTCGTAGCTAAAGAAATTAATGAGTAAACACATTGTAAATTAAAGGGGGTGACACGAAAGTGTAAAATATCGATTTGGGGATTTGTCACAAGTATATTAAAAACACTAAAATCAATAAAAACTTAACCTAACCAAGGGTTGGGGTCGTGTCCCAAGGGAGCGGTTTTGAGAATCTGTAGCTAACTAGAATTTCATTATAAATAGTCGTAGCTAAAGAAATTAATGAGTAAACACATTGTAAATTAAAGGGGGTGACACGAAAGTGTAAAATATCGATTTGGGGATTTGTCACAAGTATATTAAAAACACTAAAATCAATAAAAACTAATCAAATGAGAAGGGAATTCTTGGGATGTGACCGGAATATGGGCAAATCTAGATTATTGGGAAAATTTATAAAATAATAGTGACTAGGCTAAGCTTTAATTGGAAATAAGTTCTCTCTCGAGTAACTTAGCCCGTTTCAAATGGGTTCATCTTGGACACCCACTTTCTGCATGAAGACCAGCCTACGCCTTACCCCACTCACTCTCTCGAGCTGAGTGTTAGGATATGGGACTAGGGCTCACCCTCTCGGGCTGAACCTCATGTCGACCCACTCCTTAGGACATCAATCTAGTGGTCTTGGTTTCACGACTTCTCTCTCGAGCAAGTCGAAAACACATGGGTGAACTTGTATTTGCAACTACAAATCCATTAGATTAAACCACAACTACTAGATGAAATCACCATTAAACTACATTTAATCTATCAACAAGCAAGACCTAACAACAATAATAACCCATATTCGCTAAATCACACCCCAAGAATGGGGGTTTTTTAGCCACACATCAAGAAATAGAAATTATACCTTCAATGATGTTGAAATCAAATGGGTATAGAGAAATAAGTCTTGATTTGAGCAAAGAAAGAAGAATCAAAGAGACCCACTGGGGAAGATGAAACCCTTTCTTCTTCAAGTTTTCAAACCCTTACAAACTTAGAGCAAAAATACAGAGAAAACTAATATTCTCAGCGAAAATTGTAATAATAGTGTGACCCCTAAAACTACAAGGAAAACTACTATTTATAGTTTTTTCAGAATTAATGTTGCAGCGGATCATTCGGCGACTCTAGTAGGAATCGCCGATCAACTCGGTGATTCACCCCTTGTCTGGTTCATCGCTTTCCGTTCTTGCCTACAACATCTTCGTGTCCTGGATCATTCGGTGATATAGTACTGCTTCGCGGAATTGTTCGGCGACGTGCTGACTGTTCTTATTTCACAGCCGATTTTATCCTTCCTTCAGTGGAACAAAAGACGGCATCCATGCCTATCGGCGATCCGCCAAGTGAACTCGGTGCTCCTCAGGCTTCCATTTCTTCGTTCTTTTCGGCCTTTTTGTCCCTTTTTGTAACATAGTGTCCATGCTTTCATTCAAACGTCAGATACCTGAAACTTAAGAGTTTTCATCAGATATTGATTTAAAATAAGCATTTGAGGACACTATTTCTACTAAAATATAGTTCAACAAGGATGTCTCAAACAGTCCTACACAATACTCAATCATTAATATGCACGACAAAACTCAAACTACTTATGCAAGGATCAACTGTGTACAGAAAGATTCAAGCTGTGACACACCATTATCAAAGATTCTCAAGCTCGCATTACTTGCTTCAAATGCAAGTTCAAGCTCAACAAAAGCATTTGAATGTCCTCACACAAATGATGATTCCATCTTCACACACAAGTGTATAATAAATTTAAAGTTCAGGAATCAGATACAACACTCACTCTCACAAAGAGGAATGCATTGCATGCTTTCACCCATAGGTTTACCCTTATTTTCCAATCACCAATTGTTTCAGCTTTCTTAAGATAAAAAAGGTGTTTCTAAGGCTTATAATGGGGCTGAGTGCAAAGGTATGGTCATTTAGGCTTAGTGACTATGATTCTCATGAATTGTGGTGCTCGCAACACTTCATGTCCTTCTCCTTCATCCTTTTCTTTAGTGCTCAAGAGTCATCCTATTATTCACTTCCATGGATTGCTTGGAAACCCTATTTCTTTTGCAGTTTATTCCACAACTTTCTTTTTCATTCTTTTCTTTTCTCTTTTTTTTTATGTAGAGGGTTTCCATTTTTTCGCAACACCATGGATTAAGGGAGACTTTCCTTGCACTTCTTTGACTTTTCCTTTTTATTTTCACCATACCCCAACTTAGGCTTTTGGCCTAAGTTGGCTATTTCAATCAAACCAACAATCATGAAGATTAAGGGAGATGGATCCAGGAAGGCATAGTCTTTATTCAGTTTCTTCCAAAGAAGGTTAAGGCTCAAGGGGTGTTCAAGAGAGATTCCCACACTCACAAGGGAGGTCACAAGAGAGGTATATGTCAAATTGGCTCACACTCTTCAAAAGTGTCTAAGATCATCTCAACAGAAAGCATTACTTAATTGACTGGACTAACTAGGAAAATTCTAGGTGTTGTCATGCATGTTTCAAAGTAAGCTTATCACACAATGCATCGACACTTAAGTCAAACAAGACTCCACACTTTTGCTAATGTGCAACGGTCATCACAAGAGATTTAATTTGACACATGGCTAATCACAACGAGATGCAAAGAGTTCACATATTGTCTATGCAACTTCATCTGGCCTCGTCGTAGCCGCACTTTTATGTTTGTTCGATTGAGAGCACTATTCAAGTCATCGGTATTGATCGAAACCGAGACTTGAACTTGCAAATGAACAGCCACATTCAACACAAGAGTTGGCGAGAATTTCTGAAAAAAATGAAATTTTTCGGAAGGGAAAGGTCAAAAATCGATCGTTTTGCATTTAAAATTAAAAAGAAGCCATAAGATTAAACATCCACGAAAACTACATAAAACAATTTAAAACAGACAACCCAATTATAAAATTAAAACATCTGTCAAAACGACACACAAAAGTGGGCCTCACCTTACCACATATGAAAAAATATTTGTCCTCAAATGCGAATAATAACTATCCAGCAGTGAAAGTAAGAAAAATGGAAAGGGAGGTAAAGAGGAGATCCTGTCTACACGCTCGCTCCATCTGTCGGGGCATCATTGCCTGATGCAGCAGCCTGAAGTTGGATAATGGTCCCCGAATTATCATTCTGGCTCTCATTCTGTTCATTTCCCTTAGCTTTTGTAGCCTTATTAGCAGCAATCATTCTGTCCAAGTCATAGGCTGCCAGAAAGAAGTTTATAGCTGTGTAGAGTTCATGTTTGCACGAGGGACTAGTGGGGTCACTGGGGACCCTCCTACTGGGACTTGCTGTCTTACTCTCTCTTCTTTCTTTGGTCAGTTCTACTATCTTTTCATCTCTTTTGAAATCTTGTGCTCCTATACGTCGGGGTGGCATGTCTCTCCCTGCGACCTTTGATCTAGCCATTGCTGCAAAAGACTTTCAGAAAAAAGTTAGGAAGTAATTGAACAGGTGCAGGGACAGTTTTAGTGTAGAATCACTTTGCCAACCTATTTGGTGAGGTGCTCCTCCACTTAGGCGATTCGCCAAAAATAGTGTGCAGGAGGTTCAAAGGTGCAGACAAAAGGGCGAGTAGGAATATTTTCTGCTGGTCGCCAAATACATTCAGAGACCTAAGTTTGGTCACCGAAAGTTATAGAATTAATTACACATTTGGCATTAAATTTAAACGGAATGGTGACCGTAGGCGAACTGCCGAGCAATTCGGCGATCTTTACTCAGCTCGCCAAACAACCTAACATGCCTATTTTCAACCCATCTTCTCAGATTCAATCCCACAACCCCTGATAACGAAATTTAAGCCTCTACTACACAATTTCAATGAAGACCCGTAGCAATTTCACCTTCCCATAGCAAAATAAGTCAACTCAGAGCACGATCGAGCGGGATTCCACCAATTAAGCAAGAACTATTGAAGAGTAATCGATAATGTGTGTAATCTCTATCAACATAGTGAGACACAACAAAGATTCAACATGATTTACCTTATGCAAATGAGTACAATTTCAAAGATTGAATACAGGGTTCGAACTACCAACCTTTAATGCCGATTAAAATGCTACTGAGATGCCAGGCAGCAATGCAATCCAACTCCGAGCACAATTCGACAACTGAAATAATCTAAAAATGCAAGAAATGTAAATCTAGAGTGCTGGTGTGAGGTGTTGAAGAGTAGAATGTGACAGAGAGTAAATGAAAATGAAGTTTTTAACCCTTTTGCTCGCAAAAGACAGTCCAGTTTCAGTCCATTTGGCGATATTAGTCAGCATCGCCTAATCACTCGGTAACATGCCGAATGTTTAGCTCTTTCGCCAAATTTAACAGTATCTTCAATTCATGTGGGGATCCCAACATCGGTCATCATCGAGATCGCAAACATGGTTGGCGATGCGCCAATAATTTCAATAGACCACCGAGTTTTATAGGATCCATTCTGAAGATATGTTGAGGCAGATGGCGAAAGAAATAGGGTTCACCGAACTTGTCGGCGGCATGCCAACTGGACCCGTTGTTCGTCTTCATTTACTTTTTCAAGTACTTCCCTTATTTCATCATGTACAAACAACACACCATTATTTTACCAAGGAATAAAAATTAATCAAAGGGTTTTGGGTTGCCTCCCAAACAGCGCCTTAGTTAACGTCAAGGCACGACACAAGTCAACCTTTAAACCTCACTCCTGGGGTTAGCCATAATATCACTAGGCAAACCCCCTTGTTGTCTCGGGTTGAGATGAGACAAGATATGACCCATTTGGGTTTCTAACTGCTTGATTTAGATCGAATATGAGGTGACGGTCTGGTTACGAGTAGACACATCTTCTTTCATGCCGTTTAGCATTTTCTCTGACCCTATAAATTTGTTGAGGATACGTGAGAGAATATCCTTCAACCTACCACCTTCTGGATCCTTGGCCTTTTTCCACTCATGGGGAGGAACATATCTATCATTCTCCCCATCCTTCTAATTTGGATTCCGGTCCCTCCATTCACGGTCTTGATCCTTCCATCCTTCGTCTCTATCCCAACCTTGGTTACCACCCTACCTTGGGTAGTTTAAATGATAACCACCGCTTTGGTTGGCTAGAAAGTTTACCTCCTCGTTATACAGAGCTTCAAACTTCATTTCTTCAGGATTTGCATTCCCGACCCCCACAACATTGACACTACGGGCACTAGCCCCCATGACATTTTCCAATAGAATATCAAGTTTTTTCATAATATTAGCCATGTTTTGGTCTCTCTCATTGTCTTTTTCAATTTGTTCCTTAGATAGCTGGAAGATGACATGACAGATTTGGTCCTCAAAAGTGTACCACGCTCTGTTGATGGTTGTCATGCCATCTAAAAGCTTGGCTGCTACTGCATATGACTGCTGCATTAGACATCCTGGCGAAATTGGTCAGCGACACCTTTGTTTACCGAATCCAAACTTCGGTAGAGTACTGACGTAGCACATTAGCGGGAAAACAATGGGTTGGACAATGTAACACCAACTTTTTGAACCATAGCCAGGTTTCGTGTAGAGGTTCTCCTACCAGGCGCTTAAAGCTCTGGATGCTATCCCTAAGTGGAGTCATCTTCGAGGGAGGGAAAAATGGCACTTGAAATGCTATTACCAATTCCTCCCAAGAAGTGTTGGATTATCGCGATAACTCGGCTAGCCATTTTCACGCCTCTCCCATCAACGAGAAAGGATATAACCTTAACCGAACTAATTCCTGAGAGATGTTTTTAAATGAGAATGGCCCGCACACATTTACCACTTTTCAAATATTCTTGTGAAGGTCCACATGAGCCAGTCCACTGAAAAGTCCCTTTAGTTGCAAGAGTTACAACATGGTGCTCGTTATGTGGAACACTGCATTTCTCTCAGCTGGGGGCAATCGGATGGCTCGAACACCTCCCATGAGATGGGGGTCATTGATATGGGGTTCCTGGACATCGTTGAGATTACCGATGTCGTCTTGATGGCCAACCTGGCTGCCATTACTCCCATTGACACTCATAATTCCTGCTTTTAAAACAAACACTCAAAGCAAAACTAAAAGTAAGGTTAGTAAAACTACAGCTAAAAAAAGAACAAAAACTTATTTAACTACATTTTCACGTAACACCACTCCTCGGCAGCAGCGCCATTTTGATGCTTATCGTGACCAACGACACTACTTCCGATTCAAGTGTCTACGATCGTCGATAATATAGTAACCCAACCGAGGTTTGTGGTCGTGTCCCAAGGGAGCGGTTTTGAGAATCTGTAGCTAACTAGAATTTCATTCTAACTAGTCGTAGCTAAAGAAATTAACGAGTAAAAACATTGTAAATTAAAGAGGGTGACACCAAAGTAACAAATATCGATTTGGGGGTTTGTCACAAGTATAGTAAAACCAGTAAAATCAATAAAAACTAATCAAATGATAGGATAATTCTTGGGATGTGACCGGAATATGAGCAAATCTAGATTATTGGGTGCATGCTTTCGATAGAAAATTTATAGAATAATAGTGACTAAGCTAAGGTTTAATTGGAAATAAGTTCACTCTCAAGCAAATTACCCCGTTTCAAATGGGTTCCTCTTGGACACCCACTTGCCGCATGAAGACAAGCCTACGCCTTACCCCACTCACTCTCTCGAGCTGAGTGTTAGGATATGGGACTAGGTCTCATCCTCTCAGGCTGAACCTCATGTCGACCCACTCTTTAGGCCATCAATCTAGTGGTCTTGGTTTCGCGACTCTCTCGAGCAAGACAAAAACACATGGGTGAACTTGTATTTGCAACTACAAATCCATTAGATTAAACCACAACTACTAGAGGAAATCACCATTAAACTACATTTAATCTATTAACAAGCAAGACCAAACAACATTATTAACCCATATTCGCTAAATCACACCACAAGAATGCAGTTTTTTGCCACACATCAAGAAATATAAATTATACCTTCAATGATGTTGAAATCTAATGGGTATAGAGAAATAAGTCTTAATTTGAGCAAAGAAAGAAGAATCAAGAAGACCCACTTCGAAATTGGGAAAGATGAAACCCTTCCTTCTTCAAACCCTTACAAACTTAGAGCAAAAATATAGTTAAAACTAATATTCTCTACGAAAATAGTAAAAATAGTGCGACCCTAAAACTACAACTCTAACTAGTATTTATAGTTTTCACAGATCTATGCTGCAGCGGACCGTTCAGTGTCATTAGTCAGTATCGCCGATCAACTTTGCGATTCGCCTTTTGGTGTAATTTGCTGCCATCTTGCACCAGCATTCGTATCGTCGTGCTTTGGTCCATTGGGCGGTGAGGTACTACTTCGCAGAACTTCTCGGTGAAGCGCCGACTACTCCTTTCTTTCGCCGATTTGATCCTTTCCTTCAGCGTTCAGCACACTGGAATAAAAGGCGAAGTAGGCCTCTTTGGCGATCCACTAAGTGACTTGGCAATCCTCAGGCTTCCATTTCCTCATTCTTTTCAATCTTTTTGTCCCTTTTTTAACATAGTGTCCATGCTTTCATTCAAACGTCAAATACCTGAAACTTAAGAGTTTTCATCAGATATTGATATAAAATAGGCATTTGAGGACACTATTTTTACTAAAATATAGCCCTAAATGAGTCCAATTTGTGGACTCATCAGATGTCAAATTAATATAACGACTAAGAGCAAATATTTCCATCAAAGAATGTAGGGAAATGGATGGGGTTGCTTCTCTCTAAACTAGAGGTTTCAGGTTCAAACTCTGGATATGAAAAAATCTTGGTAGGAAATGCTTTTGAGTAGCTAAAGGCTAATACTCAAACTTTGAAGTTAAGAGATTCCCTCTATTAGCATAGTATAGTAAAATAATATTATATGATATGATTAATGAAGGTCAATTAGTACATAACAATGATGGTTACTATTTATCTGTAGTTTAGAAAAGGTGGTTCGTGCCATTGAATGGAGATGCTTTAATAGGAATGTCTTAAATACCCCCACCGATAATGGTCTTTATATGGCACATACATGGTGCACTGGTTCTTGTCAATGTTTTGGTGGTAAAAATAAAAAAACTATAATAAAAAGTTAATTAAATAATACCATGTATGACTCAATATTTTAGTTTGTTTTACATTCGCATCTGGTACACCTACTAAATAGCTAAATCCCTACATATCTTTTAAATTTTTTAATAAATTTTCCTTACAAATGTTTCTTGCAATGCTTTTGAAGATTCACTGAAGTGGCATATCTTATCATTGGGAATCAATTGGTTATTCGTGGAATAATAGGCACAAAAATGTTGTCACCAAAGACATAATATAATGCTTATTTGGTGTTCAAGTTGGTAAATATGTGTGATTATAGACTTGAATATGCTAAAATAAGTATTAGGTTTGTGAATTATGAGAGTGAAACTGATACTTAAAATCAGGCCAACACTGTGCACCTTCCAAGATTCCAAGAAAGTGGGAATATTCCAAAAACGAGAGGAGATGGATGGATGGAAGTTAAATTGGGATATTTTGATAGCATGGATGGAAGTAAAATTGAGATATTTTGATAGCAAGAAAGGAACTGACGGTCCTGTTGAAGCAAGATTGTTTGAGATGAATCATAATTACGAAGGCAGACTCATTGTTGAAGAAGTCGAGTTTCGTCCAAAATGAGACGCGGATATGGGATTTTAAGTTTTACAAGTTTTGAACAAGAACTCTTGAATTCATATTATGATTACTATTTCAATGTATGCAATTTACTATAGGCAATTCATATACATTGGATATCCTTTAAGGCTTAAATATTACTTAATAATTTGGATGTCCTCTTTCTACCTTGTGGCCTATATATTTTGGCTTTAACTTCACGTTTAGAAGGTAGAAAAAGATGAAGAAATATTCCTTCTTCCGATATTTTTATTATATTGGATTTTCTTCTCTATTTAATATATGTTAGTTTATGTGCTTCTAGTTTTATGTTAGAAGAGAGCTTTCAAGAATACTGAGGATGGAGAAATCTTTTTTTGATTTCAACTAATTAATCAATTTCAACTATGTCAAAGGAAGAAAATATGTTGTTATCATTTGCATGTTGTTCCCAAAGATCCATCATGTTCATCTCCGTCTTCTTTAGGTGCTGAAGCTAATAAGGTATGAAAATAATATAAGCCTATATGTTTAATGAATTTTTGTGGAATATTTAGAGAAATGATAATCATGCTAAATAAAAATAAATTTGACTAACAAGATGATATAATTATTGTGGTAATTTTCCAAGTTCCAAGACCAATGATGGAGGGTGCATAAGTGATTCTAGCTGATATTCATGCAACCTTCAGATCTCTATAAGCACCTGATCCTTCTAACATTTTGTCCCCCTTTGTCTCTTTGTCCACATCAATAAGCTTCCGAACCTTCCTTAGCCTGTAGCATTTTTTTTTGCTTTCCCTTTATTGAGAACACCTTCCGAGGTAACAAACTTTCCTGGGTCTCTTTGTTCTTTCCCTCAAGTGTCACATGTATTCAATCGATTGTCACCCTATACAATAGGAAAACTAATGGAATGACATGATGAATGACTTGAAAGAATTTATACCCCATGTCTCCGATGCTTGTCAAACTTTGTCCACAATCTCTTTATGCTTAATTGGATCTATCACTGGAAAAATGAACTTTGTTTCACAACTGCTTACAGATTCATCTGTTTTAGTTGGTGGAACGAATATTCGTGGCACTTCGGTGTTTCCAGCATCAACATTTCCTTTTGATACCAGCCTTAACGCTTTTAAATTATTTGTAACATATATAAAATGGGTCTTTCTGTCATTACATAACAAAGGATTTAACAACACGATACAACAAAACTTAAGTTGTTTTTACAAACAAACGTTGTATTGAAAGTAACAAGACAATACAATACAATAGGTAATAACCAACATCAAATGTAAAATTCTCAGATCTCATCATAAATTTAGTTATTACATTAAGATTAGATCTTGTAAAGAAACAATGCAAAAGTTCCATCTAGACTTATTTTACAGTAGTACTCACGATAGTCTTTCACTGTTGTTGCATGATATTTTGGAGGGTTACCTTCTGACAACAATTAAGTAATCTGTCCATAAAGCTTGGAAGATGACATTGAATCTGTGCCGAACAAGCATGGAACTAACACTCTTGGTCAAAGTTTATTTGCCATTACTCTGTGCTCAACACTTATGTACTTGTAATTTGATATGACCTGAAAAATGAAACAAAAATAAGCAAATGGTAATATTAACTCTTATCAATCGTACATGGATTAGAAATGAAAAAGAAAACTAGCCTGCAGAAGATCTCCAATTTTGACCCCAAGAGCACCACGTGTAGGAGGAACATCAACCCATTGATTCTGGTGAAGCACTTGAAGTCCTCCGATGTGATCTTGTAGAAGCACTGTGAGAAAATCATTGTCAGAATGTTTGTTGGTGCCTATGGTTAGTTCTGGCTGAGGGCATGCTGGATAGTAAAGGGTCAAAACACCAAGCCCCTCCACGCAATCCATATCTTTGAGATGACAACGATCAAGATCGAGACCTTCAGACAATAATCCAAGAATGCAACCACCATCATATGCTTAGAGTAGTCGATAAGTATTTCCCTGCATCAATTTTGTAAAATTAATGAAACACCCAATTTCAATTTTTATCACCACATAATACACATTCAATTATTGGTTGGCTTTCTAATTCATATTCAGAACATATTCCTACATGGTCTTGGAAATTCTTCTGCACTAGGAGGGTTAGGAGCCATTTTAAAGAAAATGTAATCTCTCCGATTTGCAGCTGGAAAAGAAGGGCTATACAAATAAAAATTGCTAGCATGAACCACCTTTTTCGTGATATCTCGAGTGTAATATTTTTTCTTAATATCGATATCTTTCTCAAAAAACTGTTGGGCTCCTTGTAACATTTCATCAAGAACAAATATTGGAATTCCGTGATTAACCACTTGGAAGAAACCCCATGTATCTGATGCATCTCTTACTTTGTCCACAATCTCTTTATGCTTGATTGGATCCATCTTGTCAATGCCTTCAAGGTTAATCACAGGAAAAATGAAGTGTGTTTCACATGTATCCGAGGAATCTGTCCTATTTATTGGTGGTAGAATGAATATTTGAGGTATCTTAGTGATTCCAGCATCAACATGCCCTTTGAAACCAGCCTTTGTATCATCAAAGGCTTTTATCTCACTCATTTTGTCATAATTACTCGTCTAATCAACTGTGGCCTCCAAATTCTCAGTGCTAGAGATTACTATCTTTTTTGCTAGGATGGGATGTAGAGTTCCTAATGGGCAGCAGGGGATAATATAAATACTTATTACTATTTATGCACAATACCTTCATCTCTAATGTACACAAAAGAAGAAGAAGCTATAAACAAGGAAATCTTCATGATAGGCTTCAGTCCCTTTCTCAAGTCCATATAAGGAGACCACCAGTCCATTTTCCTACCAATATGGGACTTTTACACACCCTAACACCCCCTCCTTCACGCTCATACCCGACTAGAGCGTGGACTGGGAACCTAAATAGGGATAGACCTTGCTATAATACCATGTAGTCAAATGAAACAAGACTATTTATTCCAATAGATAAGCAATGTACAAATACAATAGATTGTGTGCTAACTTAGAAATGAAATAAAATATGATTCCTATAAATCTTCTATCTAAATAAAGTTATGTACTTTACTAGGAATTAAGTCTATATACATTCTATAATACTCCCCCTCAAGTTGGAGCATAGATATTGATCATGTCCAACTTGTTACAAAGATGATCAACTCGAGATCCATGTAACGCCTTAGTGAGCAAATTAGCTAGTTTCTCTCATGTCTTCACATAGCAAGTGGAAATCAAGTTCTGCTCAATTTACTCATGAATAAAATGACAGTCAACCTCAATATGTTTAGCTCTTTCATAATTCATCATATTTGAGGCAATATGAATAGTAGCTTGATTATCGCACAAATTTCTGTTGGTGTATGATGCTTTGGGCCAATTTCCATTAAAAGAGAATGTATCAACATAATCTCACATGTAGACTATGAAATAGATCTATACTCGGATTATGCACTGGATGGAGATATAACAATTTGTTTCTTACTCCTCCATGAAGCTAGGTTCCCGCCAACAAAGACACAATAGTATGTAGTCATATCACGACCCAAAATTCGAGGTCATGATGGCACACACATAAGTTCTTCTCAAGAAAATGCTTCCAAAATATCCCTCCCAAGCTTCCAAAATGGAGAAGAAAGTGAAATGGAAGAAAGGGGGCTGATTTTCTCCATTAATTGAATATTTGATCACGAGTTGACTATGTTGACCAGCAAAATTGGCTCCCTAACTTATTAAAGTTTATGAAGGGACCCTCGGGATTCATTCGGGACTCGGTAAAAATGAAACAAATATGCTACCCTACTAAATTCGATATTCAAACTCAATGGAATCATTGGATTCTGAAAAAAGATGTGCCGCTGCAGCTTGGATGATCGTAGAATAAGAGGTGTTTTGAAAAAATACCCTCATGGACCTCTCTTTAGGCCTTAAGCTCAACTTCTCACCTAAACACCCAATTCTCAACCTAAGGCCTCAAAAACCTTACTAACCACTCGAATTTCTCAGACTTGACATTCGAAACTAACGAAATTCCCATCCAATGCTCAGAACTCAAAATGTTGACCAAAGTCAACCCTATCAAGAATTCTCAACTCAAGAAGGGTCAAATTATTAAAAGCAGACTCAGTCGCATTGGGGACTACATCAACCATCCCCTAAACACAAACTAAGCATGAAAATGCTACAAGAAAGGGAATAATGGTCATTTCACAATTAAAAACAAAATTACGATAAATAAGACATTACAAGTCGATCTCCTATCAATTTTGGATCCAGTATAGTCTGCATCTGCAGAACACCTAACACAGGTATGATTGTGATTGCTATACAAAGTTCCAAGTCCAAGGGCCTCTTTCAAAGTAATATAGAATTTTGCATCAATGCTTCCCAATGTTTAATCGTAGGCGCAGACACGAATTGTCTAAGAACACTTACCGCAAAAGAAAAATCCATATGAGTCACATTAAGGTAGTTTAATTTTCCAACAAACCTTTCATATATTTCATGATATTAAAAGGAACACCATCATCTTTCGTAAGATGCATGTTGGGAACCATTGGAGTAGTGCAAGCTTTTGCTGCCAACTTTCAGATGTCTACAAGTAGGTCAAGAATAGAGATAGAAAAATTCTCTTCTTGCTTCTATTAACTTATAATCCTAAAAAGTATCTTAGCTGACCTAAGTCTTTCGTATGAAATTTTGCATACATAAAAAACACTGTATCATCATGTAACACCTAAGATTTAGAAAAGAAGGAAAATAATTTTTTGGGTTGCAAGTTATGTCTACAGTTCCCATCTAAGGACCGTACAAGATTCTACGGGCCGTAGATGACAATTGTACGAAGGGGGAAATAAATTTTTGAAATCAAGTCGTAGTACACTTTTTACGGTTCACTAGGATGGTCCTTCATTACTTGTACGAGTCGTAGATAGGTCTCATATGTGAGTCCCAAACTTAGTTAAGCTTTAATGGTCAAAGAAAGGTTCTACGGGTCGTTTCTATGGACCTTAGGAACACCTATGAGACGTAGAAATGTTTCGTTAAAAGAGATAGTGAAATTATGGACCCAATAATTGGTCTACGATTGACCTATATTGACCGTAGAAAGTCCTATGGTCCCTAGGTTTGAATAGTAGACCGAAGTCCGGTAGTTTTTTAAAGGATTTTTTCTCTAATTGTTTTAAATCAAAGCTACATCATTTTTTCCTTCTACCCTAATCCCTATAGAAATGTTTTAAGTCCCAAATCACCAACTTTATACTCAATATCCTAAATTTCCTAAAGCTCATCAAAATTCATCATCTAAAATTCTCTTAAGACTAAGGAAGAAGAAGAGCTACGATTCCATCCAAGTTCTCGATCCTCCATTCTTCTCGGGCTTTTGGAATTAAGTTATGTGAGTATTCACCCATGGAGTTCTTTCCTCCATGGGTCCTCAAAGGTTTTCAAATTCTCCTTTTAATTTCATTAATTTAAGTTAGGGGTTCAATTCAATCTCATGGGTTTTATTCAATTGTGATTGATTCTTGTTAGTTAAGTTTTCTAATGCATAATTCAATGTTAATACATGATATGTAGTTGAAATTATGTTTAACCAATTATGATTTTTCAACTCTGAAGCTATGATGAACGCATAAACCTATGAATTATGAAATTTGTGAAGATATACATGTCTTTATGAACTAATTATAAATGAATTTAAGGATGTTTTGAAAGGAAAGTATCAATGCTATTGTGAGAGGTTTTCTCACATTTTATTATGATCATGATTGTGACAGATATTTCTCACATATAGATTCACTTTGATGAAATTAAAGATTTGCTCATCTATGTTGAATTCTGTTTAAGGAGCTATTCTATGTTTTTATTTTGAATGAATTGGATTGTTATTGATCATTTCCTTTCCTATGTTAAATTGATATTTGACTTCTTATGTATTCCATTAGGATATAGACTTAGCACAAAGAAGGCTTTGAGGTGGAGGCTCAAATAGGGTAGTCTCTAGTAGCAACCTCTAGTCCCAAACTATGTGCCCCCGTAGGATTGTTTTAAATGACCTAAATAGTGGATCAACTTTAGCAAAACATGATATGTACGGATTCTATCTTGGCAAGAACTTTTCCCTTCTTTCGGCATGAGGAATATACCGGATTCCATGATATAGCTCTCATGGTCTTATTTTTGGTTAAATCTAAATCCCCACAAAATGACTATGTTTTCTTCAAAGTATTTCTTATGTCCTTTATTCCAAATGCATTGACTATATCCTATAATTTCCATGTTTTATTTCTTTATGTTAAAATATCCAATTATTGATCATATTTACATGTTTTAAACCATTTATACTATCATGTTCATGTTTATGCATATTGCCTCATACTTAGTACATATCATGTACTAATGTATACTTGTTCCTTCATTATCTCATGAATGTAGGGTCCGAGTTCCTACTCCACACACTCGTGGCTAGACATCCCCTGGGTGCTTCAGTTGATTGGTGAGTCCTTATGATCTAAGGAATCAGACATTGTATATCTTTCATGTCTTTTTGTTTCAAACATAGTAACTGATGTATAGGTTACGTCCTAATTTCTTTCCTTATGATTTATTATATGGGTTTGAGACTTGTGTTAGACTTCTGCTTTGTCAAACTTCTGATATATGATGTATGCTAGGTGGCCTGTGTAGGGCTTCTCGGGGTCTTAAACACCATGTTACACCTAGGGTGTACCTTGGGGTGGTGAATTTTTTTATATTCAGAGCATAAGGTTTAGAAAGGTCCTTGGATTTCTCATAAGACACATTGAGTAGAGTATTTGTCACACCTCGAGGCTACCCCCTTGAACTAACACAGGACCTAGGATCATGAGTGTCCCTAAGCTAACCATGTGTCTGACATATATCAAGCATACTAAGAATAACTGAATAATACAAGTACTATGTGGAAGCTAAAACAATGGGTTGAAAGTGGGGAAAAATCCAACTAGTCTGAATATATAAAACGTACTAAGAGTTTAGTGATATATGAAAGATAAACTTAATAACTCGAGTTGAATCTACTACTATGTCTAAAAAGCCTCAAACTGAGTTGAGTTGCTCGGATGTGCCCCCCCAACTAACTCAAACAAAACTGAAAACTCAAAATTGAAAGTAAAGACTTAAATGAAAGCATGTATATTGTCTTCGGAATATGAGGACTCACCAGTGAAGCTGCTGAATGTAGACCGATAATCGATCTAAGCAACTAAATAAAAGACTGGAATGAAAAGCATGTCTATTGTCCTCGAAGTATGAGGATTCACTACTAAAGCTGTTGAATACGGATCGAGAATCGATCTATGCGTGATCTAGATGCTGAGTATCTGAACCTACATCATGAAAGGATGTAGCGCAGAGTATGTGTTAGTACATAGAATGTACTGAGCATGCAGGATATAGATACTGAGTTGAACAAACATATATATGTTGAACAAAGCATAACTGAGCAACGATGTAGAGAAGATATAGATATTGATATATAACTTAAAAGCTAAATTGAATGCAATGACAAAAGTACTAATCATGAAAATAACCTGCTGAATTGTATACTGATATAAGTGCTCAAAACCTGGTCAAATGCACTAAGAGTCTGACTGTGGGAGCTACTATTAACCGACATAAACCCCATGAGTAAACGTGGAGTCCAATGTATAAGCCCCATTGAGAGGACCCAATATACCTTGCTAGGGGTATAAGGGCACACCTGACGTGATCACTAAATCTGATGCCGAACAGAGGGGACTTATAATTAGATAGGGGCACGTAGTTCTGGGACTATGAGGGTACGCTGAACCCTAGTCCAACTCGGTGCTAAGTCTACTCCTAACTTAATATGTATGACACAAATGTAACTGACATAGTGAATAGTTCAAAATACTGACATTCAATCTCAGAATGCAACATTTATAAAATGATAATGTGACATTCAAAATCTGGAGCATTGATTATCTATTTAACTAACCTAGCAAGTATAATTCATGAACTAAGAGAATTTATACAAACTAGGGTTCTAAGTTTCATAAAAGGAATTAAACAACGTTTCCAAGAAAACATGATATTTAGACCATGGATTATATAGCAGCTGGAATTCAATAGGTTCCTAAGATGTTACAAACCGTAGGTCTAAAAAAGATATGGAGACTCAAGAAAGCTGTGTGAATTCTAGGGACCTAAAGGATGAAAGCAACTCACTAGTGAAATCCCACATACCTGGTGACACAGTCTACGGAGAAATTTTGGTTTTCGGGGTTAAACCTTGAAGAACACTATTGCTTGTTCTTAGGAGGTTTGGTCGACTTTTTCCTCTTCTTTTTGCACCAAATTTGGATGATATTTGGAAAATGAGGGTTCTGGGTAAGTCTAACTAAGTTATTAGGCTTTGACTAAGTAAAACAACGTAGTTAATGGCCTAACGCATAGGAAAAAGAACTAAATGAGCCTTACTTAAAAGCTGATGAAGACCATCGGCGGAGGGACCTACAGGCCGTCGTTTGGACTATAAATCGTCAACTGGTATCGTGGTTCATGGTCTGCCTAACAGGGCTTCACTTTAAAACAAGCATAACTTTTTACTACGAGATGGGATTTTAGCAAACTCGGTGGCGTTGGAAATAGGATTCAATTATCTTTAATTGGATAGGTCATTGTCCATATAATTCAATTGTGCTCAATGATATGACCTTTTGAAGTTGACATAACAACCATGTCCCTCCAATTGGCTGCTGACCCTCACCTACGGTTCGTAGGTCCAACCACGGACCGTACTGGTTGACCTTGGGTGGGATCAAACACCATCAACATTTGGGCCTTAACGACGAAACCCCACCTACTTTCCATGGATTTACCTACGGTCCGTGGGTGGTTTTGTTGGTACTAGCACCAATTTTTTTTTGAAAAGTAGGATTTTCTCTATTTTTAGAGTCGAGGTGTTACATTATCTCCCCCTTTGGAACATTTGTCTTCGAATGAAGACTACACAAGCCGAGTATGGAGGGGAGAAGTTGCAATCCCTACCACTAAGTACTAGAAACTGATATCTAACTAAACTGAGTTCCAAGAGCATGCAAATATACTGAAATGCATGAATAACTGAGGTAACACGATGCTAAGACTGAATTAAACAAGAGTAAACTGAGAAACTGGAGAGGAACTATTACCTCAAGCTGAAACGGAATCTGAAGGAAAGAGGTCAGGATACTTAGCTATCATGGCACCATTGCTTCCGAAGTAGCTCCCTCTACGGACTAACTCCTCCACAAAACCTTTAGTGAAGCGACTTCCTTATTTCTCAATCTACGAACCTGAAGGTCAAGAATTTCAACGGGCACTTCTTCATAAGTAAGACTATCCTTCACAACCACACTCTCTAAAGGTACTATTGATGGCAGATCACCCACACTCTTCTTCAACAAGGAAATGTGAAAGACATGATGAACCCCTGCTAGTTATGTTTGCAACTCCAACTCATAAGCAACATTACCAACCCTTTTCAGGATTCTGTGAGGACCTACATATCGAGGACTGCGCTTTCCTTTCTTGCCAAATCTCATCACCCCCTTCATAAGTGACGCCTTAAGGAAACCCCAATCATCGATTTCAAACAGTAAGTCCCTTCTCCTCACATCTACATAGGACTTCTAACAACTCTAGGTTGTCTTTAATCTATCTCTGATGAGTTGAACTTTCTAGCCTCATGAACCGAATATGGCCCAATCAAGGCTGCTTCACCTACTTCAAACCAAGAAATTGGGGATCTGCATCTACGCCCATATAGTGCCTCATATGGGGCTATCTAAATACTAAATGAAATTTGTTATTGTAGGCAAACTCTATGAGAGGTAGGTGATCGTCCCAACTTCCTTTGAAATCGATCGCACAAGATCTCAACATGTCCTCTACGGTCTGAATGGTACATTCTACCTGACCATCCATCTGTGGATGAAATGTTGTACTGAGATTTACCTTAGTACCAAGACATTTTTGAATTTTTTTTGAGTAATCAGAGGTAAACTGAGGGCCTCTATCTGAGATGATAGTCAAGGGAACCCCATACAACCAAACTATCTCATTGATGTAGAGTTTGGCATAGTCCTCTGTTGAATCTGTAGTCTTGACAGCCAAGAAGTGAGCGGACTTAGTGACTTTGTCTACTATTACCCAAATGGATTCATGTTGTCTGCGAGTACGAGGTAAACTCGTAATGAAGTCCATGTTTATCACTTCCCACTTCCATGTAGGAATGTTAATCTCTTGAGTCATAACTCGTGGTTTCTCATGCTCTACCTTCACCTATTGACAATTAGGACACCTAGCCACAAAATTCACTATATCCCTCTTCATGTCTTTCCACCAAAAATCTTCCAGCAGATCACGGTACATCTTAGTGGAACCTGGATAAATGGAATACCTGGAGTTATGAGCTTCAGTAAGGATCTGCTGCCTCAACTTACTCACATTAGGAACACATAAATGACCCTGGTAATGAAGCACACCATCTCCCCCTTGGAGAAAACCTCAACTTTTTACTGATAAACTGCACCTTTCAACTAAAGTAATATAGTATAACTATCTTGTTTTTCCTTAACCTCCACTACCAATGAAGATTCTGATCCATTCTGAACTATCACCCTACTATCTGATGTGTCCGTAAGGCAAACTCCTAAGCTAGCAAGCTGGTGAACATCTTTTGCTCGCTCTTTTGTTTCTTCCTCAACGTGTGCTACACTACCCATAGACAGCCTGATGACATAAATCAGCCACTACATTGGCCTAACCTAGATGGTAAAGCACATTCATGTCAAAGTCCTTGATGAATTCAATCCATCTCCTCTAACGAAGATTCAACTCTTTATGGGGGAATACATATTGGAGGCTCTTATGGTTTGTGCACACATCAACATGAACACTATACAAGTAATGTCTCCAAAACTTTAGGGAAAATACTATGGCTGCAAGTTTGAGGTAATGAGTCAGGTAGTTCATCTCACAGACCTTAAGTTGTCTAGAAGCATAAGCTATGACCTTACCTCGCTGCATCAACACACAACCTAGGCCGACCCTGAATGAGTCACAATAAATCACATAACCATCTAAACCATATGGTAGAGTCAAGAAAGGGGTTGTAGTCAACCTATTCTTCAGTTCAGAAGAGCTTTTCTCACACTATCTGACCACTGAAATTTGACCTTCTTCTGAGTCAACATGTTTATTGGGAAGCTATGGATGAAAATCCTTCAACAAATCTCCTGTTATAACCAACCAAACCTAAGAAACTCCTAATATAAGTTGGAGAGGTAGGTTTAGGCAAATGTTGTACAACCTCAATCTTCTAAGAATCCACTCGGATCCCTTTGCTAGATACCACATGACTAAGGAAAGAGACCGACTGTAAAGAGAATCCACATTTGCAGAACTTAGCGAATAACTGGCGATCTTTGAGAGTGTGCAGAACAACTCTTAGATGAGTCGCATGCTCCTCCTCACTCTAAGAACAAATGAGGATATCATCGATAAAGACGATGACGAACAAGTCCAAATACTATTTGAACACTCTGTTCATTAAGTCCATGAAAGCTGCGGGAGCATTTGTTAGTCCAAAAGACATAACTACAAATTCATATTGAAGGTCTTTCTACTGCATATATATAAATACTTAAATGTAACTAAAAAGCTAAATTGAATGCAATTACCAAGTGCTAATCATGAAAATAAAACGTTGAACAGTATATTGATATGACTGCTGAAAACCTGGTGAAATGCACTAAGAGTCTGACTGTAGGAGGTTGATGCTTATCGTGACCAACGACACTAACCTACGATACGAGTGTCTATGATCGTCGATAATATAGTAACCCAACCACGGGTTGGGGTCGTGTCCCAAGTGAGTGGTTTCGAGAAATAATAGAAAAATAAAATTAGTCCTAACTAGTTGTAGCTAAAGACATTAACGACTAAAAAGATTGTAAATTAAAGGGGGTGACACAAAAGTGTCAAATATCAAATATGGGTTTTGTTACAAATATAGCAAAAACAGTAAAAATAACAAAGAAATCTATGAATGACAGGGGATTCTTGGGATGTGACTACAATATATATTGGTATAAATCATTGGGTACATGCTTTTGATAGGAAATTTGCAAGAGAATAGTGACTAAGATAACCTTTAGACGAAAATAAGTTCCCTCTCGGGCAACTTACCCTGTTTCAAA
>NW_006239235.1:647696-647864 GCF_000226075.1 Solanum tuberosum
CTCACTCTCTCGAGCTGAGTGTTAGGATATGGGACTAGGGCTCACCCTCTCAGTCTGAACCTCATGTCGACCCACTCCTTAGTCCATCAGTCTAACGGTCTTGGTTTTGCGATATCTCTCTCGAGCAAGCCGAAAACACATGGGTCGTTTTGTATTTGCAACTACAAA
>NW_006239235.1:647964-659182 GCF_000226075.1 Solanum tuberosum
TGAAATCACCATTAAAATACATCTAACCTATCGGCAAATAAAACCCAATAATAATCTCAACACATATTTGCTAAATCACACCCCAAGAATTGGGGTTTTTAGCCACACATCAAGAGATAGAAATTTATACCTAAATGAGCTTGCATTCAAATGGGTATGAAGATTTAAGTCTTGTTACAGACCAAGAATGAAGAATCCAAGAGACCCAACTCCAAATCTAGACGATGAAACCCTCTTCTTCTTCAAGTCTCCAAAACCCTCTCAAGCTTAGAGATAAAATATCAAAAAGTACTCTTCTATATGAAAATTATAATAATTGTTAAACTCCCTAACATAAAATTCTAACTAGTATTTATAGTTATTACAGATTTGTGATGCATCGGATCATTCGGCGTCATTAGTCGGAATCGCCGATCAACTCGGTGATTTTCCCTTTTGGTGTAGTTCGTCATCATCTTGCACCAACGTTCAGCATCGTCATGCTCTGTGTCATTGGGCGACATAGTACTGCTTCGCGAAACTATTCGGCGATACGCCGACTGCTCCCTTTCTTCACCAACTTGATCCTTTCTTTCAGGGCTCAGCACACTGGAACAAAAGGCGAAGTAAAACCCTTCGGCGACTCGCCAAGTGGACTCAACCATCCTCAGGACTTTCTTTCTTCGTTCTTTTTAGCCTTTTCGTTTCTTTTTGCGACGTAGTGTCCATGTTTTCCTTCAAACATCAAATACCTGAAACTTAAGGGTTTTCATCAGAGATTGAGCGAAAATATGCATTTGAGGACACAATTTCTACTAAAATATATCCTTCGACTCATCAATACCCCCAACTTAAACTTTTGTTTGTCCTCGAGCAAACACAAGTTCAGCCATTCAAAAAGGGTGTCTCAAACAGGGCTACACAAGACTCAATCATGAATGCAAACAACAAGACTCAATTTACTTATGCAAAGATCAATTGTGTACTTTAAGATTCAAGTTGTGACACACCATTACCAAAGATGCTCATGCTCGCAATACTTGCTACTTGTGCAAGTTCAAGCTCAACAAAGAGTATCTAAATACCCTCACATATAGATTGATTCCATATTCACACACAGAGGTTAATCAATTCAAGATCAGGAATCAGATGCAATGCTCACACTCAAAAAGAGTAACACAATGCATGTTTTCACCCATAGGCTTGCCCTTATTTTCTGATTGATCTTCGGTTTGGCTAACTCAAGATCAAAAAGGTCTTTCTAAGGCTTGTAATGGGGACGAGTGCAAAGGTATAGTCAGTTAGGCTTAGTGAATTTTTCCTCGTGAGATGTGGTATTCTCAAGGCATCCCCGTCTTTTTCTCTATTAATTCTTTTTTCTAGTGCTTCTAAGTCATCTTTTTATCCACCTCCATGGATTGCTTGGAAACCCGATTTCTTTTGTACTTTATTCCATAAATTTTTTTTCTTTTTTTTAGAAGGAGTTCCATTGTTCTGCAACACCATGGGTTAAGGAGGACTTTTCTTGCACTTCTTGACTTCTTCTTTTCCTTTTCACCACACCCCCAACTTAGGCTTTTGGCCTAAGTTGGCTATTTGCTAAATCACAAATCAAGAGGATTATAGGTAGTAGGTCAAGTAAGGTCTAGGGTTCATCAAGGTTCTTCCAAAGAAAGGTAAGGCTCAAAGGGTGTTCAAGAGAGTTTTACACGCTCACGGGTAGGCCACAAAAGAGGTATATGTCAAATTTGGCTCACACTCTTCAAAATTTGCCTAATATCATTTCAAGAGCACACCTTACTAAATCAATCAGACAAACAGGGCAAATTCTAGGTTTATTCATGCAAGGTTCAAAGTAAGCTCATCACACAAGGCATCAACACTTAAGTCCAACAAGACCACATAGTTTTGCTACTGTGCAACAGTCATTACAAAAGAATCAACTCGATAAATGGCTAATCACAACGAGATTCAAAGAGTTCACATATTGTCTATCCAACTTCATTTGGCCTTATCGTAGCCGTACATTCATGTTCCTTCTATTGTAATCACTATGTAAGTCATCGGTATTGGTCGAAATGGAGGCTTGAATTTGTACAAGAACAACCACTTTCAACACAAGAGGTGGCGAAAATTTTAAAAAAATGAAAAAAATTCGATTTTTCGGAAGGGTGTCAAAATCATTTTGCAATTTAAAATCAATTTAAAATAAAAGGAGCCATAAGCTCAAGCAACCATGAAAAGCAGATAAAACACAATTTTAAAGGAGAACAACCCAAATATATATAAAACACAAATCCCAAAGAGCACACAAACGGTGAGCCTTACCCCACCACAAATAAAAAAACATTTGTCCTCAAATGCAATTAGCACATAATCTGAAAGGTAAGATAACGAAAGACAAAGAGAGAGGTAGAGAGGGGATTCAGTCTAGGTGGTCGCTCCATCTTCAGTGCCCGGAGTGAGTTCCAGAAGGACCAATTCAACTGGATCTAGTAGCAGCTTCTAGGGAGGCCTGTACAACAACATCTATCATAATCTCTTTAGTCTCAGCTATGTCGTCCGCTGCAGTTCCCTCAAACATCTCTTTGTCAGTCTTCTCCTCTAAGTTAGGATCGGCTATATGTTTTGCTCTATCCCCATGTTCAGTGGTGGTCTGATGTATGGCAGGCATGTTTGGAATCTCCACTGTTCCAAAGATCATGGACACATCAGTGGACTTCAGGTGGTTTACATCTTTTCGCAGCTCAGCAATGGCAACTTTTAAAGTTGTCACCTCATTTGTGGACCCTAGGTTGTGCTCACACACTGCTATCCTGGCCGCTAGGGCATCAATGGTAGTGATCAGAGGTGTGTCACAACATCAGTTAGGGCAATCTAGATCATGCCTGGAACAGAGGCCTCTAGGCTAGCAGCTCGACGATCAGCAACTAGGGCCAACTGTCCCATTCAGAGTAGGGACACCCGTGTGAGTGAAAATTAGGAAACAGAAGCAATAGTGGTGGTTCTTGGTGATCGTGTAGCAACAGAAGAACCTGGAGAATCAGTAGGAGTAATAGTGGCAATAGATATACCTGAAGGCCTAGGGGGCGGAGTAGGCAGAGGTACCTTCGCAAGTAGTTTCCCTTTCTTTTGGTACGAGATATATACCAGATTTCATGATATAGTTCTCATGGTCTTATTGTCGGTTAAATATAAAAATCCAACAAAAATGACTATGTTTTCTTCAAAGCTTTTCTTATTTCCTTTCCTCCAAATGCATTGACTATATCTTATAATTTCCATTTTTTATTTCCTTATGTTAAGATGTCCAATTATTGATCATGTCTACATGTTTTAAACCATTTGTACTATCACTTTCATGTTTATTCTTATTGCCCCAAACATAGTACATTTTATGTACTAATTCAGACTTGTGCTTACATTATCTCATAAATGTAGGGTCTGATGTTCCTACTCCGTATAGTCATGGCTAAATATCACATGGGTTCTTCATTTGATTTTTGAGTCCTCATGATCTGAGGACCGAGACATTGTATAACTTTGTCTTTTGATTTAAAACTTTGTAAGTGATGTATGGGTTAGTCTCAATATCTTTCCTTATGATGTATTGGATGGCTTTGACACTTATGTTAGACTTCTACTTTTTCAAACTTTTGATATATGAAGTGCTTTCTTTCAAGTTTTTACTTCTATTATCTTGTATGATGAATTGTAGGTGGATTGTGTAGGACCTCTTGGGATCTTATACGTCATATTATGTCTAGGGTGTACCCTGGGGTCATGAAAAATCACTTCTTGTAATGACAATGTCATCAAAATATACAATAAGAAGGATAGTGCCAGTTCTTGATTGCTAACAGAAAATTAAGTGATCACATTTGCTCATTTTAAACCCAAATTATTGAAGTATCTCAGTGAAGTTGCCAAACCAAGCCTGAGCAATACATGGACTTCTTCAAATGACGGACATTCCCATGCTCCCTCTGATAGAGAAAACCAGGTAGTTGCTCAATATATAATTACTTTCAAATATAAACATGAAGGAGAGTATTCTTGATATCCAATTTATGTGAAGGCTAACTCTTTGAAGTAGCTAGAAAAATAAATAAGCGAACGGGAAAGAGTATAGAAATAGGAGAAAGGGTCTCTAAATAATCTACTACATATGTCTGAGCATACACTTTAGCCACTTTCTTGGCCTTAAATCTTGCCATAGAACCATATGGATTACCTTTAACCATGAACACCTACTTACATCTAACTAGTTTTTTTTTCTGTTAGGTAAATCCACCAAATCCCATGTGCAGTTTCCTCTAAAGCATGTATTTCCTCAAGCATCACACTAGACCTCCATGATGATTCCAAGCCTCCCTCACTATTTTAGTTACAAATCAAGAATCTTGTTTGTTTGTTTTGAGATATATAGAATGACCAAATGTTCTAGAGAATAGTCCACCACCCGAAAGATGGCTAAATAAGTCGTTATTGCTGCAAGGGTTGCCCCTCGATGATCTACTCAGCAAAACCTTCCTTAGACAAGAGGTAAAGGAAAGGGGAAAAAGCTAGTGGTTCCCAGATCTAGTTCAAGCAGTTCCAGTTAGGACAACATGGGAATAAATTCCACCCATCTGACCACCTCTGATTTAGAAAATGAGGATGATGCGGGGTCTAGGACTCCAATTCATGGGTCAGTGTCTTCTTCAGAGTCAATAAAATGGAGGCTGCTAAGTTGCGTTGTAAGAAAGCTCATCACCTATTGGCCCGACTTTCTGCACTACCTACATCCCCAGCACCTCCAATCTCTCAGGCACCATCAGTGCTTCCTGCCCCAATTCCTCTTCCACGCACTAGGAATCGACTGAAAGCTGACAGAATACGGATAATTCTAGAGGAGAACAGGTTATCTACAGATGGGGTTGTGGATAGATATCCAGCAGTGTGGGATACACTCCGGTTTCATAAATTTTAGCAGCTCACAAGCCCCGAATCCGTAAGTTCCTACTTGGTTCAGAGTGTTTTGTGAGAGTTATGCACAGTTGCTCCCGAATGAAAAGAAGAAAGCTGGGTCAGTGGAACCATTAGAGTTTGTTGAGGTGCGTGGAAAGTTATATGCAGTGAGACGGACATCAATGATTTTCTTGCGTGCATAGTCCAGATAATCCACATTTTAGCTACCAAGATCAAATCCAAAATGCTCGATGACTTGAAGGGGTAGTTGGCCTCATTACTTTCTTATATGACACCCTCATGGATAGAGGTGGGGTCCAGATTGAGAAGAAGGATCTTAATGTGTCTTGTAGGTACTGGTTTGATTTCATCACCAACACCATGATGCCTTCCCTAAATGAGTCCATCGTCTGGCATCTAACGGTTGCACTTCTGGGATGCATTATCAATTAAGATAGGATGATTTTTGGGTCCATTATCGTGCAACAGATATCCATGAGGGTCAAAGAAAGTCAGACCTTGTTACCTTTTCCTATTTTGATCAGTGATCTGTGTCACCGAGCTGGTGTACCATTTGTGGTGAAGACTTATGTTGAGATGACTCCTACCTCATCTAGTGACATCTGGAGGATTACGGCTGAGTACACAAAAGATGAGGCTTCGTGGAGGAAGGAAGCCCTGATAGACACTTCTTATGTTGTTGATGTAGGGTCTATGAAGGGCGTACACTACTCAGTCTACTCCAGTAGTTAAGCCGACAAGTATACCTAGCTCCTTCATTTCTACTGTACCTGCTTATGCTACCGCTTCCCATCCCCCTTTGACACATGCTACGATTTACGAAATGGACAACCTTGCCTATTCGGTTGACGTGAGGGCCTCAAGGGTTAAGGCAGTTGTGCCTTCCTTAATTGACCAAACAATAGCTTCGACATTGGATCCCATTCGGGGGGAGTTGAGAGTACAATGGGAGTTAAATACGTCCCATGGCATGGTATAAGACCCTCACACGGCTAGGATGAAGGCATGTGAGTAGAGCAACAGATAACCTGTTGAGTTGACAACCTTGAAGGCTGGTGTTGCCGGACTCTGGCGTGATGTGGATGAGTAAAGTGCACAGACATCACTATATTGTGGGGTGGTGTTGATATTCTTGATCCTAAGGGCCCCAGTTATGATTTTCCAGTTGTTTCTGAGTTCCCTGCAGCTACTGTGACCGGATATTTTACTACAGTTAATGGGAATGGAGAGTCTGATGCACCATAGACTAATGAGGGCGAGCGATGGACTCGTGATGAGGCCGTGTTTGAGGATTTAGAGGACTTGGAGGGTGACATAGTCCATATGGTTATAGAGGCTTCTATGCGCGACATATCGATGATAGGTACTAATGGGTATTATCCCATGAAGGAGGTCACTGCACATCCATTCAGTGTTGGAGTAGAGCTGGGCACTGATACCTCGGTTGATGCCTTTCCAATTTTTCGAGTTCACCTCATGCCTAGCCTGATAGGGGGATTATTTTTCTATCTATCCCTTTCCTCCACTTTTGATACACTTGGTATTTTTTATTTCAGATTGAGGACACTGTTTAGTTATTTTGGTGGGGTGAAGGTATTTTGATACCTAACCTCTTGGTTGTCTTTTTGTTTTGTTTTGTTTTGTTTTTAATTGTGTTTTGATAATAAAAAGTTATCTCCTTGGTGTTTGAATGTGAATGAATGTTGTTTTATCTCATTGGTCTCTCTCTTTTCTTGAGTGTTTGAGTTGATTTTTGATTGTTGTTGATGTTCTCTTGTACATTTGAGTTCGTTTGTGGTCAATTTGATGACTTCAATAGTACTCTTAACTGAACGATATATTTGTGCAAGTCCAAATGAGGCAATTTGAGTTGCATAAGTCTCGTGTGAACTCTTAGCATCTCATTGTGACTAGCCTAATAGTCAAAGTGAGTCTTGCATTGATTGTTGCACTCGAGCCTAACTTGTAGAGATATGTATTAAGGACTATACTTTGCTGGCTAATCTATTATAATAATTGGTGATTTGTTGATTTTTAACTATGGTATGCTTTACTGTATATATTTTGATTTTTGAGTATTGAAGTATGTTATTAATATAGATGGATATTCTTTTTGGTAACGACTTTTTACTCTTTACTATGTTTTGCTAAAACCCCTTCCCTTAGGGGTGTGATCATATACTCGAAGGCATTAATTAGCCTATGGGTGTTGTTAATTGTTGATTTGAAGTGGGTTCAATTGTTCATTCATGTTTTAATTGATGAATTGAAGTTGCAAATTCAGTTCTAGATTAGTGCTCAATGCTTGCTTGAGAAACAAGTTTAGAGTTGAATGAATGATTCATGATTGTATTGATTTGCATCTATACAACCCAGCTTGAGAAAATGGGTGTAATTACGGTTTTTGGTTGGTTTGTCTTGTTAAATATACCAAGGTTCGGCAAGGCAATTCATACAACATTACAACCAATACGTTGCCTTTTCTTTATCCCCAGTTTTATTCATTAAGATAATCATGTGTAACAATGATACCTTAATGAATCCATAGAATAGTTTGACTATCATCATGTTGTTTGTCAACCTTCATCAACCTTTTTCCTTAATACTAGGCTTAAGACTTAAGATACTCTAAAGTGAATCTTACTTAGTTGAAGTTTATTGTACTGCAACAATTTGCTTAACCGTTAATTTGTTGTAACATGGGAAAACCATGAAAAGTGACTGATTTGAATAATTTAGAAACTAGCTAATTGTAGAATTATGATTTTTGACATGAAAAAATCTCTTTAGTAATACAATTCAAGTGCTACATAAGTCAAGATTAATCAGGCTTGTGAATTTCGAATATCAAATGATATTTTTAAAAACTACTTAAAAGATTATTATTTTCTTGGATTTGGCTCCAAAACCCTTGTGTCACACTACCGTGAGACTGAGAACTCTGACCTCAAAAATTTAGAGAATTCTGCTTTCAGTGATCATTCCTATTTTGCGGCGTAGGTGCACTAACTTAAGATAGAACAGATCTAGGTGACCTATGTTTAAAAGATGACCCCATTTTTTTGTAATTTTGTACACCTTTTTTATGGCATTCAAACATCTCCCACACCTCAACTGCGTGGAGTCACAGAGTGGGGCACGTAATTCAAAAGGTGTATAACTTACCGATCTTGCATGCTACATACTAGACAAGGTTACTACTATGAGGTTCTACTGAGTTAAGGATTCGTGCAGAACACGAACACCATAGTTTCATCTTATGTTGAATTACAACAAGTTAAACTATTACATTGTTACTTGCTACTTGAGAACATTACTATCAATGGTTTTACACAAATCCTCACCCTTTTTTTTATGAAAATAATATGACTAAGTATTAAAGTGAGGAAGTCCAATCTTAACATATAATCCATGAAGCCATACAAACTCCGAGAAGGAAGTAGACAGGGATGGATATTTAACATAACTTTGTTATCACCATTGCAAGCTAGATTTTCCCCTTCTTCTCCTATAACTTTGTTTTCACCATTTTAGAGTGTTCAATAAACTAAGAATGTGTAAAAAGCTCTACAATTTTCTAACACCCTAAAAACTCTTTTCAAAAATAAATTTATATTCTTTAGAAAAATTCCCAAAATCTCAATACAGAGTCCAAACGGCACTGTAAGTCGGGATCGCAGGTCTACTTGGTGATCCACCTAACTTCTACCCTTATCGCCTTCCTGCTTGCCTCCTACATCTATTCGTCGTGGAAGTTTAGGTGAGCTACATGCAGGTCGTCAATCCATTAGAAAAAGTGTTCTAAAAAGTAAAGTGTTCTCTCTCAAAACATTCTCTTGAACATAGTTGTTCAACTTTTAAATCGAACTCTCTTAAAAGTATCATTTTGGTTGTTGATTGAACTGTTTAATGTTTGGGCCTTGACTTTATGGGTCCGTTCGTGAGTTCAAATAGAATGAAGTACATACTTGTGGTGGTTGACTATGTGTCTTAATGAAGTCCACAAGCTGACTTAACATGCCCTCCCTATCTTCATCTACAAGAATCTTTGGAAGAATAGATAAGCAGGCAAATATGGTGGAAAACAATCAAACTCTACTACAGTTAAATTTTCCATCATTAAGGATATAACCACCATTTTGCATGTGGTGTACCTTCTTCAAGCTTGTATGAACTTCAATGGGAGTTCAGCCACATTCATCATATCATATATGTTCCACAACCTTATAAAGTAAGATTTAACATCACTCATAACGTCATCTTTGTTCCAATTCCTTCCGGAGTAAGATTTCACATTATTCATCATTTCGTCTCGGTTCCAATTCTTCTGAAGTAAGATTTCACATCATTCATCAAGTCGTCTTTATGTTCCAATTCCCTTCGAAGTAATATTTCACACCATTCATGGCCTCAATTTTTCTAAAAAAAATATTCCAGAGAGAATGGAAAATGAGGAAGGTAAACTTTGTTTACTCTGCTAAGTTTGTTACCAACTATTACCACTAACTGTTATTCCTTAAAGGATATATAAGTTTTTTTCTTTCAGTTTAGATAACGCTCAACTACACTTCTTCCAATTCATAGTGTAGGTGATTGCTAGAAAGTATAAACCCAACAAAGAGTTGGGGCTGATCCCATAGGGAGAAATACTTTAGAGAATTAAATTATGAAATAAAGACGTGTTCTAATCGTTTGTAGGAGTAAGTAGCTAAGCAACATAAACTAAATCACATAATTTTAGGGATAATATCCAATGGAGGGAATTCAGTAACCAATTTCTAACAGCAAACAATCAACACGGAAAAATTAACGATAAGATAGGGAAACATAGGACTGTGAGTAATCGACTGCTAATTTCGCTAAATGGGTGGTTATTAATTGCTTAAAGTTGTTGAATCGTAATGGGTAGGCTAGGTTTTAATTACGACAATCATTTCTCAATAAACTATTGCTTTGCACACAAGTTCTTCCGAACCTTGATATGCTTAACAAGACAAACCAACTAAACACCTTAATTAAATTCACTTTTTCAATATAGGTAGTAAAGATGCACTCAAACCCACTTTGTCAAGCTGGGATGTAGAGATACAAATCAATACAATCATCAATTGTTCATTCAAGTCTAAACCTCTTTCTCATGCAAGCATTGAGCACTAATCTAGAACTGAATTTGCAAGTTCAATTCAACAATTAAAACTTGAATGAACAATTAAGCTCACTTCAAATAAACATGAAAATCAGAATTTAACAACACCCATGAGCTAATTAATGCATTCGACTACATGATCACACCCCTAAGAGAAAAGGTTTCAGCCAAACATAGTAAAATGTAAGTAATCATTACCAAAATGATTATCCATATGAATAAATAACAAACTTCAATACTCAAAACCCAAGTTGTTGTAACACCCTAAAAATTTCTAAGTTAAGATCCAAACAATTATTTATTTGGGAATAAGATCGTACCAAGTGATTCTTAAATTTCTCATATATGTAAAGGTAAATTCTTTAGTGTGAATGACTTTGGATATCAATTAAGGTCACTAAAATCTCCTAGCACAAAGTTGAGTTGAAAGTTTCCTTACCGATTAAGTTTTGATGTAAGATTCTAATTGGGTCAACTTCAAACGACCATATCTCTTAGAATATAAAGAGTTGCGTGGCCCCTAACCTATCAAATTAAAGATATTTGAATCTTCTTTCCAACGCCACCAATTTCACAATAATCCAAGTTTTGAGTAAAACATTATTACCATTTTAGTAACCTGATCTATTGTGGTGATGAATTAGCTGACGGGAAAACATTAAAATGGGTCACTTTTGTCTTTTTACCTCTAAGAAAATCGTAAACGAATTTCTTGACCAATTAGAGACCCAAAACAATCAGTTTTTCATCTCTTAATCCATCATTCTCTACTCTCTCAAACCCTAAGGCAAAACTCTAAGGAAAATCAAAGTACAAGACTCCATTCAAGATTCTTTCAAGGTGTGTTTGGTATGAAGGAAAACATTTTCCAAAACTCTCTTTCAACTTCAAATTACAATTACTTTTTTGTTGAAAAAATCAATTTATTTTGTCCCTACCCTAAAACTAGCCTCCTAACCACCCCCCCTCCCCCCAAAAAAACAATAATTTTAAAACTTGTTTTTAAATTTAATTTTTTTACCCCACCCTCACCCCTACCCCCACCCCCTACCACCACCCCTCCCAAAAAAATATTAAAAGTTGTTTTTAAAAGATATTTCTAATTTCAATTTTTTATTTTTT
>NW_006239235.1:659746-661852 GCF_000226075.1 Solanum tuberosum
CCCCCCCCCCAAAAAAATAAATAAATTTAAGTTTGTTTTTAAAAAATATTTTCAATTTCAAAAATTAATTTCTACTCTAGTAAAATAAAAGATATTTAAAAAAAAATAATTTTATTCATAAATCAAAGACTAAAAATATTTTCTACTCACCAACCAAACATGAGAAAATAAGTCAAAAATCAACTTGTTTTCCAGGAAAACATTTTCCATGGAAAACATTTTCCGTCATACCAAACATGCCCTCAATCTTTTTTAAGATTCTTCTTCAAGGTAAATCTTTCTCCATGAATTCCATTCTTTCAAACTCAAATTCCTCCATACAATTATGAATTACTAATGAAAATCATAATTCTTGGCAATAGAGTTTCAAGAAACTAATTCAAGAAATGTCAAGAAAGGTGTTCTTGGTTTTTCTTCTTCAAGCTAGGGTTTCAAGGCTTGTAATCAGGTTCTTATTCTAGATTCTTCAAGAACCTTCTTCTTCCAGGTATGTAAGGCTATCATAGTGTTGGACTAGTTCATTCTCACGCCCTACATCTACTTTCAAATCAGTAAATGAGTAATTTACGATTCTATCCCTAGATTTGAGTATTCTTGAGATGAGTTGATTTTTAGTTCTTGAGTTCCTGATTCTTTTTGAAATTCTATTCCTAATTTTTGAATTGCTTTATGTTTTGCATTGAGATTCTTGAGTTAATTTGTTCATGTCTATATTTCAGCACCTTATGAATTGAGTTTTCTTGAGATGAGTAGTATGATTGAGTTCTAACTTCTTGAGTTCTTGAGTTTTGAGTATTGAGTTTTCTATATTGTTATTGAGATCCTTCGGTTAAGTTGTTCATGTCTAATTTCAGCATGAACCCTATTTTGAGTTATAAATTTTAAGAATCTTTTAGAGCAAATATTTTTTATTTAATCTCAGTTTTTAAGAAAGTAAAGAGGAGTTTGAGAAAGATTTTTAAAATATGATTGGTATGACGATCGAGTATGCTATAAATTTTAAAGTAATATTTTATCTTCATCCATCAATGTTTATACAATATGACTGCCCGAGTCATCAATGATCATATTACAATATGATTTTTATATGTTTTTAAGAAAGAGATTTCAAGTATGTGTTGAGTGAGAGTATAAAGGGACAAAGTATTCCCAAAGGTATTAGTTTTTACATTGATAAATGATATACCGTGAGTTTACGGTATTTCTAATACATTTCACTTACAAGTTGTGTGTGTCTAGGGCCTTTTGTTATTGTTTTTATTGTATCTTTATCATGTTTTGCAGGAAAGGTGTTCAGGCGCGGAAGCTTAGAGACAGCTGAAGGAATTGCAGAAACAGGGCATCCACAGAGGTGATCTATGGACCGTAGGTCCATTCACGGTCCGTAGGTTATGACCGTAGATCAGCAGGCATGGTATTGAGGACAAATTAGGGAAATCTGACCAACTGTGGAACCACGGTGCCCATTGACGGTCCGTAGACTGATCTACGGACCGTACTGTTAATCCGTAGAGTGATACTGCGAAGGTTCCAGCACCTGATGTTTGAAGATTCTAAGTGTGGAGCTACGGAGGGGATTGACGGACCGTAGATCAATCTACGGTCCGTCAATCCCCTCCGTAGCTCCACACTTAGAATCTTCAAAAATCAGGTACTGGAACCCTCGCAGTATCACTCTACGGATCAACAGTACGATCCGTAGATCAGTCTACGGACCGTCAATGGGCACCGTGGTTCCACACTTGGTCAGATTTCCCTGATTTGTCCTCAATACCATGCCTGCTGATCTACGGTCATAACCTACGGACCGTGGATGGACCTACGATCCGTAGATCAACTCCGTGGATGCCCTTTTTCTGCAATTCCTTCAGCTGTCTCTAAACTTCCGCGCCTGAACACCTTTCCTGCAAAACATGATAAAAATACATAAAAACCAATACAAAAAGGCCCTAGACACACACAACTTGTAAGTGAAACGTATTAGAAATACCGTAAACTCACGGTATATCAAGTAACACATTTTCTGTTCAAGCTACAAACAACCAATTTGCAGATGAGATTTGTGAGGAGATGGCTCAGATGAGGACAGAGTTGGGGTTGGTATTG
>NW_006239235.1:662636-663409 GCF_000226075.1 Solanum tuberosum
TTTTTTTTTTTTTGTTTTTGTCTCTCGTAGGTTCCGACTCTAGTGTATGCCAAGTACACGGAGCCAAGGCGAACCACTTACTCCGTAGTTGGTGAGGAAAGCCGGGGTCTAGCTGAAAATCAATTGGGAGATGCAGTGAGAGTGCATGGTCCACCAGGCCCACAACAACATGACCACTATCGGGGCAACATCGATATAGCAGACTCTGATGGACCTATAGTCCTACCTCCTCTACTTCCAGGACACACATTTGTGGTGACTAGTAGTTTGATGCAAATGCTTACAGTAAGAGGCTTATTTTCAGGGTCGCCATCGGAGGATCCACATGCTCACTTGGCCAAGCTAATGGTGGTGTGCAAAAGTTGTGTGGGTAGACCAGACTTGGATATGAATGTCATTGGATTACGAGTGTTCCCTCTTTCACTGACAGGCGATGCTGCAGTATGGTTCACTGAGCTTCCGTATAACTCAATATTCACATGGGACCAAGTGGCTGAGGTGTTCAAAGAGAAGTACTATCCGGTGTCCAAGAAGCTCAATCACAAAGATAGGGTCAACAATTTTGTGGCATTACTTGGAGAGTCCGTGAGTAGCTCGTGGGACAGATTCACTGCCTTTGTTAGAAGTGTCCCAAATCACTGTATTGATGAAGAGTCACTTAAGGAATATTTCTATCGAGGACAGGATGATAATAATAAAGTTGTACTTGACACTATTGCCGGTGGTTCATATGGTCATTGTACATATGCACAAATTTCTGAAAAATTGGAGAG
>NW_006239235.1:663509-663648 GCF_000226075.1 Solanum tuberosum
AGTTTCAAGTGTATGAGTAATCTACGGTCCCGATCTAGGGACCGTAGATTGACTCACGGAACGTAGACGGGGTTTCGTGAGTCCATACCTCAGGCTTTCTGACTCGACCCAGATCCCCCCATTTAAAAAACCCTTTTGT
>NW_006239235.1:663980-664645 GCF_000226075.1 Solanum tuberosum
GGTGGACTACGGTCCGTAGATACATCTACGGACCGTTCTGCACTTCCGTGGTTTCCATCTGCGACCTATCTGTCAGCCCCCCTGATCCACGGGAGGGATCCACGGACCGTAGATCAGTCTACGGACCGTAGGTCTCCCCTGTGGATGACCACTGTAGTATCTGTCAAAGAAATTTAATTTATTTTTTTTGGACTTAGTTAGGGTCGTTACCAATTCTAAAAGTTTCTTTTGCTGCATATGGTTAGTTTTGGCACTAATATCGTTCCCGCAGGTACAACGGCACCAAGAAGATGGTCACCTATTCCAAACGGGGCAAGTCCAAGTCTGTTCCCCCTAGTTTCCGGTTGATTGATGAGGACACCGACAACGACTCTGACCCAGCATATGTGCCTCTCAACCCGAGGGCTTCTCGCGCTGCACCCAGAAGCACACCCCGGAAGGTACTCCCTCACGTAGTCACTGTCTCCTAGTCTGATGAGGAGCACACACTGATCGGGTCACCTACTGGGCTGCTTCCAGTTCAGAGGGACAGATGTCCGGATCCGAGTCTGCCCCTGCCTCAGGCTCCCAGTCTGCCCACTCTTCACAATCAGAGTTTGTCCATGCTTCAGGCTCCGGTGCTAAATCAGCCACAGCATCTGGCGAGAATAACCAAGCGGCCTCAT
>NW_006239235.1:665244-666476 GCF_000226075.1 Solanum tuberosum
GACCTCCACTACTTACCCTTTCCCATGTCTGATTTTTCATTTGTGCAGGGATTCTGGAGTGCCGATCTGGCATTGCGACAAGTTAGTCCATCCTACAGGGGCATTGGACATCGGCCTTATTCGGGATGACGCAAATGTGGCAGCACCTCGCAGAGAGCCCCAGATTGAGGTACCTTCCTTGGGTCCCGATCTTGCAAACACAGTGGGACAGGCACAGGGCGGTGACCCCATTATCCCAGATCATGCCGACACTGTCCCAGACTCCTCTTCTCAGGCAGCTAGTGTTGCTCCTAGTTCTTCCAGGTCCACACCACAGTTAGGAGCGGCGGTTGTCCCAATGGCCAGAGTACAGAAGTTAGAGGCGCAGATGGCCACACTGCTGCATCACATCCAGCCATGGATGCAGAAGTCGATAGCTAAGTCCGAGGCGAGAATGGAGCGCAGGATGGAGGCGATGATGGATCGGAAGGTCCAAGCTGTTAATAAGAGGCTTGATGCCTTTGAGTTGAGAGTTCTCGAGCGATCTGCCCCGGCTACAGATCTATCTACGTTACAGGTTGATTTAGCCAGCCTCCGGACTGACGTTGATTCTATTCTTGATGCACCTTCAGTTGAGACTCAGGCTGCTCCTACTGCACTGGCTGATGACACAGTGCTAGATGCTCTATTCTGTGGAACCGTTGAGGAAGGGCCTGCACCGACACATGCCAAGGGCAAGCGGCACCGATCTCATCGCACGGAGGAAGAGAAAGCTCACAAAAGACAGCGTCGGCAGGAGAAGGAGGCTAGGAGGGCTTCGATTGCAGACGAAGAATTGCGCCACCAGAGGGTGCGTGAAAGAGCTACTGGTGCATCGAGCTCTGCCCCAGTTGCAGAGGTTCAACCTATTTTGAGGCACTTGGTGGGCACCACTGATGGTGCGGAGCAGTTGATAGAGAGCACTACTGAGGGTGCTAGGATTGCTGAGGTGGGCACTACTGAGGGTGCCCCTACTGATGTTCCAGAGGGCTCCAGGAAACCGGACCCCCCTTCGTGTTGATGATTCGCCGGCGCTTTGCGCCACAGGTTTGCTTCACCCAAATCCATTTTCTTTTACTGTTTCTGTATGCATTGTGGACAATTGCATCTATTTTTGTTGGGCTTGGGGTAAATGGATTGTGAATGATAGGGTGAAGTCTGAATAAACCCAACTCATGAATCCTTTCTTGGGGTTTTCTTGCCTGTGTTCTTTT